>NW_007730880.1:127721-129147 GCF_000696425.1 Galeopterus variegatus | reverse complement strand
ATTTAGCAAAACAGTCAGTGACTAGCATCCTAGAATCTCTGGGGACATCAGTTCTTTAATAAGGACAGATGTGAATCTTGTTTTCAAAAACCAATTTTGGTTGTAAAATATAGATACTTGGCTAATTTTTTTAAATATCACATGTCCAAACTTAAAGGAAAAAATGATGGGGAGGAGGAAAAATCACAAGAGAAAGGGAACAGCTGTGCTTTAGCTTTATTCCAAAGTTCCACCAAACCCTCAGTAGACCTGGAGTTTACGTAGTCTACAGGTAACAAAGAAACCTTAGGGCAAAGAAAGGAAAGTGGGTAAGAAACTCTTACAAGAGAGCTGCTGGGCTAGGAGGAAAAGAAAGAACAGATGTGAGACGTTCTTTGAAGCTGAGTTGGGTTTTTTTGTTTGTTTGTTTTATTGAAACATAATTGACTGTACATATCTGTGGGGTACAGCATTGAAGATCAATACCCATGTGCAATATTGATGCTCAAATCAGGACACTAAGTATATTCAACATTAAACAGTGTAATCATTTTTGTGGCCCTTTACCAATTTCTGAAGCTGAGTTTGGACTGCAACATTTTTTCATAGCTTATTCTCTAAGCAGCTTCTCCGTGCACAACTACGTGTGTTGCCTAGTACATTTTCAAAGGGTGACGGGAGAATTAAAGACGACATTTGAGCTGAGAAGTGGGTGAGTTGCTCAGTCACTCACCTTGTCCATGTAGAACCGTCTTCTTGCTTCCCCTTTCCAGATGTTTTTGCTGGGCAAAGAAAAGGGAGAATTCGCAGGTGAGTTCCTGAAGACTGGCAGTCGCCATAAGCACATCATGTGTGTGCACAGCCTACAGGTTCAGAAATAGAGGGAAGGTAGGAATACCATGCTAACCAGGCCCGTATAGGACAGGGGCCCTCTGCGATCTGACTTTCAACTGCACCAGAATTGGCTCATTCTCTTTCCAAACACTCCCCTTGTCTTGCTCACTAATGTCTACAATTCCAGGCTTAAAAAGCAAATTTTGTGGAAGAAAATGTTTATTTGGTTAAAAAATTAAAGTAGTGTGATTGTTACTATAGCCTCTTTTAGAAAATAAGTCTGACAAGTGTGTGAGGATAGAAAGAAAGGAGTGAAGAGGGGAGATTTGTGAAGGGCCAAGAGACAGAGCATAGAGGGCTCAGGCTGGGCATGGAGAAGACCAACCTCTGATTGAAATTAGGACTGAGACTGGCTCAAGACCAGCTCTGAAGTCTTCGGAAGTCCTCTGGTTTTTTGTCCCTGCTATTGAATCCAAAGGATAGGTAGTACAATTTTAACAAGTAAACAATAATATCCCATTTACAAATAATTTAGATTAAAATGTCTAGGCTAGGGGCCGGCCCATGGCTCACTTGGGAGAGTGTGGTGCTGACAACACCAAGGCCACGGGTT
>NW_007730880.1:125481-127032 GCF_000696425.1 Galeopterus variegatus | reverse complement strand
CACCAAGTCAAGGGTTAAGATCCCCTTACCAGTCATCTTTAAAAAAAAAAAAAAAAAGTCTAGGCTGTACAATAACTGCTATATTGGAAAGTGGCTTCCTATGGGCCCTGCAACTCCAGCCCTATTCCCCATAAAAGATCAAATTTCTCCCAGTTTGACACATGAAAATAATGCCAACAAGGGTCATTTGGAAGTGTATCATGTGTCAGATACATACACTCTGGTTCATAAATTGTATCCATCTTATAGAAAGGCAAGGGTACTTCAAAAACTTGGTGGAAAAATGGAATTAAAGGGTAATACGAATCTTCCATGATCTTTTTGAAGACCCCTCGTAAGTAACATCAGTGTGTAGTGCTATGTGTATAAGAATGTTCACTGCAGCAGTCCATAATAGCAAAGATTTGGAATAGCATTGTGTTAGTTTCCTAGAGCTGCTGTAACAAAGTACCACAGCATGTGGCCTTGCAGAACTCACTTATTAGTTCTAGGAGATTTCTTGTAGATTCCTTGGAATTTTATATGTAGAAAATCATGTCATCTGCGAATGGGGACAATTTTATTTCTTTCTTTCCAATCTGTGTATCTTTTATTTGTTTTAATGCATTTAGCACTATGTTGAATAAGAGTGGCAAGGCTGGATATAATTGCCTCTTTCCCCATTCTGAGATGAAAGCATTTAACCTTTTACCCATTAAGTATAAGGTTAGCTGTAGATTTTGTGTACATGCTCCATATAAAGTTGAGAAAGTTTCTCTTTATACTTATTTTTCTGAGCGTTCTTATCATTAACGGGCATTGGATTCTATCAAATGCTTTTTCTGCATGAATTGATATAATGATATGACATTTCTTTTTAGCCTATTAATATGATAGATTACATTGACTGATTTTTTAATATTGAAGCGGCTTTGCATGCTTGGAATAAGCATACGTGGTCATGTATATAATTATTTTTATATATTGCTAAATTCTTTTTATTTTTTAATTTTTTTTGGCAGCTGGCTGGTCAGGGGATCTGAACCCTTGACCTTGGTATGTTGCTGAATTCTACTGGCTAATATTTTGTTAAGAATTTTTGCATCTATATTCATGAGGAATATTGGTCTATAGTTTTCATTTTTGTGTATGTTATCTTTGGTTGTGGTATCATAGTAAGACTAGTTTCATAAAATGAATTGGGAGGCCTTCTCTCGTCTTCTATTTTTTGGGAGAAATTATGTAGATTTGGTGTTAAAACTTCTTTGAACATTTCACAGAATTCTCCAGTGAAACCATCTGGGCCTGGACATTTCTTTATTGGGAGTTTTTAAATTATGAATCTGGTTTTTATAAAAGTGTTAGAGATATTAAAATTATCTATTTTATTTGGGGTGAGTTGTAGTAGTTGGTGTGCTTTGAAAAATTGGTGCATTTCTTCTACGTTGTCAAATTTATGTGTGTATAGTTGTTCATAGCATCCCCTTATTCTTTTGATGTCTGCAGGGTCTGTAGTGATATCCCCTGGTTTATTCCTGATATTGGTAATTTGTGTTTTGTTTTGTTTTGTTT
>NW_007730880.1:123368-124707 GCF_000696425.1 Galeopterus variegatus | reverse complement strand
GTAGTGATATCCCCTGGTTTATTCCTGATATTGGTAATTTGTGTTTTGTTTTGTTTTGTTTTTTTGTTACTCTTGCTAGTAGTTTGCCAAATTTATTGACCTTTTCAAAAAAAAAAACAGATCTTTGATTCATTGATTTTCTCTATTGCTTTTCTGTTTTCAATTTTACAGATTTCTGTTCTTTATTATTCTCTTACTTTTGCTTGCTTTAGGTTCATTTTGCTTTTCTTTTTCCAGATTCCTGAAGTGGAAACTTAGATTACTGATTTGATACTTTTTTTCTTTTCTAATGTGTGCATTTAGTGCTATAAATTACTACCCAGCACTGCTTTAGCTGTGTTCCACAAATTTTAATATACTGTATTTTCAAGAGTGGAGGTCCTGTTACTGCTGGGCAGGAGTGGGAGTTCCAACTCTCCATGGTGGGGTGGCGTCATTACTGCTGGGTGATGGTGACAGTCCTAACTCTTTCCTAGGCCTTCTCTGACATCAAATCAGTGGAAAGGAGTAGGTATCCCTTATACTTCCTGGTAGGGGGTGGGGGAGGGGGCTTGAGTCTAATCTCCCCACATGATCTTCGTTGACACTGCAGGGGCCATGCCTTGTTACCAGACAGCAGGGATCAAAGTTACAGCCTCTTGAGGCTGGAAGCCTAGACATTCCCACTTTTGTCCTTTCCTGTGGTGTTTAGCTATAGTAAAGTAAATATTATCTAAACATTTTCCATCTTTGTAGGCTGTTTCTTTCCTAGTCCTATGGCTAGAGAGACAGGCTTTTGTTAGCGTTATTTTGTTTGTTTGGTTGGTTGGTAGGTTGGTTGGTTAATGCCAGTTAGTGTTTTGGGGTAACCAGCTCTTTAAGCTCTATTCTAGGATATGTGAGGCCAAAAGAAAACCCAGAGAACTCACCAGCGAGTTGTTCCTCAGGTTCCAAGTTCCCTAGCCAGTCTGGTTTCTTCTCTCCTACGCCCTAGACAGCCAAGTGATTACTCTTCCCTCATACCTGTATGATGTGAAACTTACTCTCTGGTGAAGGTGAACCAGAGAGACAGTCTCTAAACTTAAGGCTTCCACTTTCAGTTGACAGACGGCATGAGTGTCTACATACCAAATGGTGAAACCTCACAGCCATCTTCCTCTATTGGGTGCTGTCTGGCTAGGCTAAGGCCTACTGTCTGGAATACTCACATAGTGCCAATTGTCTAGCTTTTAATCCTGTTCGTGACACCAATTGTAAAGCTAGGCGACCATGCTAGTTGTCACGGCTCTTTTACCTGCTGGTAATCCTTCACCGACTGGGCCGATGGTTGAGCTCAGGCTGGGTCTGGAGCTCCCAGACC
>NW_007730880.1:120134-122443 GCF_000696425.1 Galeopterus variegatus | reverse complement strand
GGTAATCCTTCACCGACTGGGCCGATGGTTGAGCTCAGGCTGGGTCTGGAGCTCCCAGACCTCTCAAGCCCGTTCACAGACTGGGTCACAAACCCTTTACATGCCAGGCTGGGTCACCAGACCCCTTTATGCAGATCTGTGAGCTAAGCAACCAGCCACACAGTCCTTGGAAGCCGCAGGTCTGCAAAAACACATGGACACGCAGGCCTGTTGCCTATGGCCGCGCAGGGTGGGTGCCCAAGGCAGTAAAAACCAGCCAAAGTGGCACCGCCTTGCAGGTGAACTCACTCCACCCACACATATACAATGTTTACTGAATGACCCTGAACTGGCGCCAAGGTGAGGACACCAAATTGTTCCATTTTTCCAACAGGTGCTCAAAATACTGGCAGCATAGCTTTTACCTCCCAGAGAATTGCTTTTAAGGAAAATTGATCAGCTCAAGGAAAGTGACCTACAGATGGTTACAGGTAGATGACTAATTGTAGTCCCAGAAAAAGCAAAACAAGAAAACTAAATTAAAACATTTAAAAAATAAATAATTGAAGAAAATTCCTAGACCTAAAGAATATGTTTCCATATTGAAAAAAAAAAAATCAATACCTGTACAATAGATGGGAAAATCTGTAGTTCCTGAAATTTCGTTATCACAGTCATGTGTAGCTTAATGATGGGAATACATTCTGGGTAAATGCTTTATCACCTTATGTGTGTGACACTACTAGCACAAATGGAATTATAATCTTTACACAGCTTAATTGCAAGTAATCTTTACATACTCCTAATATAACGAACACTGAATATCATCTTACCACATATTATGGCAAAACCATGTTAATATGAGAGGGAAAGGGAAATAGGGGAGATTAAGAGAGCTAAATCCTCACCTTCCAAAGTAGAAAGTCGATAGGTAATATTAAAAGTCAAGAAATAACGATATGAGGGCTGATCAGATAAATGGAAGTAAATACTGTAAGAGCTAAAAAGAGGTGAAAATGTTTACCTCTGGGGAACTAAAATCAGATGTAGAGAGGGTGGGGAATTAAAATCCCTTTTAAAAGAATATCGCTTGGGCCAGCCCGGTGGCGCACTGCTGCAGTGCACCGCTTGGGAAGCGCGGCGGCGCTCCCGCCGAGGGNGCCGGTCACGAAAAAAGACAAAAAAAAAGAATATCGCTTATTAAATCTTTGGTTTTAGTTTTAATTCTTGTTTGTATTATATGAAATCACAACTCAAAGACTTAGGTTAACTTTTTTAAAAATCTCTTGTCATTGGAGGTAATTATTAAGCACTCACATATCTAATGCTTGTGTCTGTTTACTCCTCTGATCCATAGTCATTTGGGGCAATGTTACATATTATCTATGCCAATAAAAATTTAATTTGGAAAATATGCCATTTTCCATGTTCACTCAAATATAATAACTAACCAGAAGGTATTCACAACAATTTAATTGACAAATCTTATCCCAAACAGCTCAAAAATTGCCATCATTATTATAGTTATGCATTTTATCAATTTTTGTCTGTAGTGAATGATCTTTGCATTGGCCCCCAAAATCATGACACAACATTTTCAAAGCATGTTCCTCCATCATTTTTGCTTGAACAACAGCACACCTATTAAAAAAGCACCCAAATAATCTGATTGAAGGTTTAATTAACAACTTGGCTTCCTAAATGAGTTTTGGAGATATGCCATATTATTAAATTATTACATCAGAGCAAGCTATCACTTGCTTTTGAAGACTGTATAAATTCTAGCACAATGCAGGCACTAGAAAACTAGTGAAACAATCTATGTTCTAGTATTAAGGAAATTTGATTTTTGGAAACTATTGTCACAAATCACATGATTATAAGTCCTTCTGAAAGTCCAAACTGATAAAACATAGCTTAGCACTATAACCTTGGCCAAATCATGAAAACTAAAAAAGAAAAAGAAAAAAAGATGTAGTTTCCTTTTCTTTACAATAGGAATATCCATTAGAGTGCGGTGTTGTAACACCAAGGTCAAGGTTTCAGATCTCTATATGGGCCAGACACAAAAAAAATAGAATAGAATAAAATAAAATAAAATAATAAAATAAATAAAATAGAAAAATCCAACTTGGTTGAGTATGAAAAATAAAATAAGTATAATAACCTGACATTACGCTGTCTCATAGAGTACACTGTAAGTATTAAGGAACAGAGAATATCGCACGGCAGGGTTTCTTTCCCTCCTACCTTTGTTTTAAGACATCACTAAACAATGAAGGGTCCAAGAATAATCTCCCTCAAGATATTTATCTCTGCAAGGAAAACAG
>NW_007730880.1:117775-119353 GCF_000696425.1 Galeopterus variegatus | reverse complement strand
TAAACAATGAAGGGTCCAAGAATAATCTCCCTCAAGATATTTATCTCTGCAAGGAAAACAGTAATATTATTTTGGAGAAATCCAGGACACATATCTTAACCAAGCGATCAAGAGTAACATCACCAGTAATAAGACATATCAAGATATTGTGTCCCTTGAAATGATATACAGAGAATGATAAATCACTTCTGGAGTATTCTTGTCAAAAATGCAGAAGCTCAATCTAATTTTGAGAAAACATCAGACAAAACCAAATTGAGAGGCTTTCTACAAAAAACCTGATTCATCAGAGGTGTCAAGGTCACTAAAGGCAAGGAAAGAATGAGGAACTGTCAAAGATTGGAGAAGATTAAGGAGATACAATTAAATTCAGTGTGGGATCCTGAAACCAAAAAAAGAAAAACTTTGGGGGAAAACTGGTAAATGAATAGGTTTCGTTAATAGTATTGTGACAATGGTAGTTTTCCAGTTTCAATCATTGTGCTATGGTTATTTAAATTATTAGGATTAGGGGAAGCCAGGTGAGAGTTGTACGGGAACTCTATCTTATTTTTGCAACTTTTCCACAAATCTAAAACTATTTCCAAATAAAAAGTTTCAAAAGAAGTATCAAAGAACAAATTCTTGACTCTTTCTTTTTATGGAAAGAAAAAGGAGGGAATGAGAACACAAATAACCTACAAATTGGTGATTTATATACTAAAGGGCTTTTCACTGTAGTTCAAACCTAAAATAATGTACTATCTCAGTTGTTTCCTAAAATATTGCCATTTATTGGATGTAGCTTTGTTCTTACTAAGTAATGGAGACTTACTTGGCTCTAAACTACCAACCCTATGTCTGGCCATGATAGACAATAGGCTATTTTTGTCAGTTTACCCCCAGATCCATTCTCCACTGTCCTCTGTGATAGGAAGTGCCTCACCCCCACCCCTATCCCTCGTCCTCTGGCTTCTGGTTGGAGTGTTGATTTCTCCCACTTATGCTCCTGCCCAGCAGACTGTTCTGACAGGCGCTGGTCCTTTGACAACCACAGCTCTTGTTGGAGGCCTCTTCCAAGGGTACCACTCTCCCCAGCTCTGATAATACCATTTCCTCCCTCGCCCTTCAGATCTGTGAAGGTGACCACTGCTCACTGTTACTAATCCCTGGATGTCTCAGCATCCTCATTGGGCCCCTTAATCTCTTAATCCACCCACAACTCTGTAAAAAATCTTTTCAATAAACACATCTTTTAAAAAAATCCCAATTAANTCCATTAGAGTGCGGTGTTGTAACACCAAGGTCAAGGTTTCAGATCTCTATATGGGCCAGATGCCAAAAAATAGAATAGAATAAAATAAAATAAAATAATAAAAATACATAAAATAGAAAAATCCAACTTGGTTGAGTATCAAAAATAAAATAAGTATAATAACCTGACATTATGCTGTCTCATAGAGTACACTGTAAGTATTAAGGAACAGAGAATATCACAGGGCAGGGTTTCCTTCCCTCCTACCTTTGTTTTAAGACATTAAACAATGAAGGGTCCAAGAATAATCTCCCTCAAGATATTTATCTCTGCAAGGAAAACAG
>NW_007730880.1:115249-115895 GCF_000696425.1 Galeopterus variegatus | reverse complement strand
CACCCACAACTCTGTAAAAAATCTTTTCAATAAACACATCTTTTAAAAAAATCCCAATTAAATGTGCTGTCCCTTTCCTGGCAGGATCCTGACTGATACAGTTATGTTACTCAAAATCATCGGGGTCTTTTAATAGGCTTTTTTCTTTTTTCTTTTCCTTTTCTTCTTTTCTTTTCTTTTTCTTTTGTAAAGAGTCATAAGTATTCCGAACACTTCTGAATTCAAATCACATAAAACAACATCATTAATCGTACTCACTATACTATAAAGCAACATCGTTTATTGTTATCAGTGTACAATGGTTCTAGATGACCTTTTATGGGAATGTGAAGTTTCTCTTATTCTGAAGACATTTTGCTAAATTGCTATAGAGTAAATATTTAGTTCTGGTGGCAATCAGTCCCAAAACACAGTAAAAATAAAAATATCTACTGAATAACCTACATAGAGAGGCAGTATGCCTAATGGTTCAAGCACAGGCCCTGGGATTCATATCCTAGTTCCCAGACTTAATAGCTGCATAATCTCAGCCTACTTATTCAGTGTCTTGCTTTCTTCATCTGTAAATTAAATAAAAATAGCACCTACCTCAAAGAAGTATTATGAGGATTAAATGTGATATTCTTACCCTTTTTTTAGGGGGGGG
>NW_007730880.1:113191-114768 GCF_000696425.1 Galeopterus variegatus | reverse complement strand
TTTAGTAGAGCTCATTGGCATAAGGCATGAGTGAGTCAATTTCTTGGAAAATGGGAAACAGAGAGAATTCTGGTTTTTCCCAGAACCCTTCCATGCACTTCCTTAACATAGGTAAATATCCACTGGAGCCTGGACATGACATGGGAAGTCTTTAGAGTCTGTTGCTCTGCAGAGAGAAAGGTGTCACCGCTCAGTTGTTAGGAAAAATTCTAAACCCAACTCCAGGCAATGGAGGTGGCAGAACAATCTAAAAAAAAAAGCACTGATTTCTTTCCCTTTCTGAAATCATCCTAGCCCAGGAATAAAAAGGAAATAGTTCAGGATACACACTTCAATTTTTCAATGGCCTGATTTTTAGATGTTTATGGTAAGGATACAACCTTTGTTTTCCTCTTTATTATGAAAGGAGTACTACTTTTAATAAATTCAAACATACTGAAGCATATAAAGTAAAAAGCCATAGTTGCCCTTGCAACACATACTTTTAAACTCAGAAATCTCCCTTCTACTTCCGACTTTTCTCCTTATGAGCATATTGAAACAAAAGGTGAAAGTATGAACAAAGGAGATTGGAATGCATTACTTTAAACTTAAATGAACTTAAAGGAATAAGTTAAAAAAATTATTCAAAATAACTGTCTAAATTCACTCATTCAAAACAAAAAGAAAAGAAAAACCAAACCAAAAAAATTCCTTCATTCAGAAAAGAGACGTTTCCATCACATTCCTGGCCTACCTGAAATCTGGCTGCTCCTGAAGATATGCTTCCCTGGCTGCCTCCTCACTTCCTTACCTTTGACCTGAGCTTACAATAAATCGCCATTTACAAACCATTTCTTCTTTTTCTGCTCTCAAAAACTCCAGCTTCTATGAGGTTCTTTCACCCATTGCGAGCACCTACCCTCCCCTGTGCTGTCATCTCTGGTCTCTTCAATCGCTTTATGTCCTTCATTGAACATTGCAACACGTAGCTCACTGTCACCTGCACTCTGCTTCTGTCCCTATTTTCAAAAACTACAACATTCACGCGCTGTCCCACTCAACATTACACCTTTCCAGTTTCTGAACTCCCTTCTCTCCAATAATCCTCTTACCTTCCTCCACATTAAGTCATAATGTCCCCTTATATTACCAATAATTATACCACCTCGGGGCTGGCCAGTTAGCTCAGTTGGTTAGAGCACAGCCTTGTAACACCAAGGTCAAAGTTTTGATCCCTGTACTGGCCAGCCACCAAAAAATAAATAAAAATTTTAAAAAATAATTACCCCACCTCCTAAAAAGTTACTTCAAACCTTTCCTCTCCTGTCCTCATACCCCATTTCAAAAGTTCTTTGGCCTGGGGCCGAGCCCGTGGCACAGTCGGGAGAGTGCGGTGCTGGGAGCGTGGCAGCGCTCCTGGCGCGGGTTCGGATCCTATATAGGGATGACTGGTGCGTTCACAGCGCTCACTGGCTGAGCGCAGTGTGGCCGGTCTCAAAAAGGACAAAAAAAAAAAAAAGTTCTTTGGCCTCATTGAGAATTCCGATCCACTAACCCTACAACCTTTTCAATATCCATTGCCCATTTAATGGTTT
>NW_007730880.1:111287-112732 GCF_000696425.1 Galeopterus variegatus | reverse complement strand
TGAGAATTCCGATCCACTAACCCTACAACCTTTTCAATATCCATTGCCCATTTAATGGTTTCATTTCCCCCCTTTTCTTTTTTACTTTACTGTCTATATTTACCCAGTAAAATGTAAGCTCCATAAAGATGAAAGTCTACTTTTCATTCTTATCTCTAGTGCCTGGAACAGAACCGTGCCTGGTACACAGAAAGCATTCAGTAAACATTAAATAAATACATGAATGCCTGCTGTAGCTAGACATTTGGCAAGGATAAAGAGACAAAAATAAAGCCTCTCCCTTCAAGGAGTTTAATCTATTTATGCATATGTATTAGCACATGCACACAGATTTCAACTATTTTTCCTTGAATCAACTGCCTATTTTTAGCTCATTTACACAATAATCTTACATTTTATCATTCCAATGTCCTTATACCATATTTGGGAAGTCTCTTACTAGCAAGAAAATATTTTAGCTTTCCAAACATATCTTTTAGGTATAATGAGTAATATTGTAAAGCACTGAAAAACCCTAAAAAAAACTAGCTGTGTTTTTATTCTATCTGGTACAAATAACGTATTGACTCAAAAATGCTAGAAAGTGGTAATGTTGGCAATGTGTGAAACAGACAGTGTGAAAGCGTGTTAGGAGTTTCACACCATTCCCATCTCTAGCTCCAGATTTAGCCCAAATGGCACCACTGTGCAAAACAGAAAATTCCCCTACTCAAGACACTGTTTTGCCATCTCCTGGAAAGTTGTTGTAATAACTACATAAATCCACTATGACTACAAGTGTGAATGGCTCCCACTAATGTTGTACAGTTCTACAGTTAAAAATATTGGTTTAACCCATTATTTCCAAAATTTATTTGATCATGGAACTTTTTTTTCATGCCACTCACACCCATCACATGGAACTATTATTTTTTGATATATAATTTAGGAAGTACTGATCTCAGATACCATACAAAGTGATTAGTATTAGGCCTATGCCTTTTAGTTCTGATTTTATATACAAGGGTACTTCGAAAAGATTGTGGAAAATAGAATTAAAAGATAATATAAATCTTTCCAGGAACTTTTTGAAGTACCCTCATATTTACAAAATGAGTATTATTCTCTGTTTTCTAAGGGTTTTACCTGGAGTCAGGTGTATGTGGATTAGAACCCCAGTGCTGGTACTAACTTTGAGCATGTTGTGCAACCTCTCAGGATCAGTTACCTTATTTGTAAACTGCAAATAGCAACAGTACTTCCCTTATAAGATTACTGTAAGGATTATAAGAGATCTTGGTGTGGTCCCTGATATATGCTATAATCTCACTAAAAGTTTACTTGTCTACTAATAATGTTCTTCAGGCCATTTGATCTGAGCAAAATTTCTCAAAAGAAGGTCTGTTTGAGTAAGGAAGCATAATTTTAAAGGAATAACTGTGAAAAGTAGAGTCAACTGGGTTTTT
>NW_007730880.1:109147-110632 GCF_000696425.1 Galeopterus variegatus | reverse complement strand
CTTCAGGCCATTTGATCTGAGCAAAATTTCTCAAAAGAAGGTCTGTTTGAGTAAGGAAGCATCATTTTAAAGGAATAACTGTGAAAAGTAAGAGTCAACTGGGTTTTGTTCTAAATTCATTTTTATAAAAACAAAAGTAGTTTAGAATTTTAATCAGAATTTATGAGCTCCTCAATAGATAACATATAGAAAAGTCAGGCCATGTATCAATGTAGGAAGAAGGCCCAAGTTTAGCAAGTATTGACTTCACACTTTTGACGAAAACAAGCACACATGCTCCCATATTTATGTAAGGAGAGGAATATAGTCTTCCTATCAGAAAGAAAAGCAAGAACATTAGTAATGTAACAGTTCAGAGGTTATCCCCTCAGTTAGTGGACCTGAGAAGCCAGCATTGCAGTCTACTGCAAATTAATCAACTTATTAATCACTCCAGGACCTCAGATATGTGCAGACTTAACTGCAGTGAAGTTAAGTTGGATTCATTGTCATGAATCCAATCTGCCCCCAAACCTTGAAATTTTTTACCTACTCTGTGTGCACAGTAGAAATATGAACCTGCATAGATAGGACAATTTATAATCACTACTACATAAATTTTAAAAGACAAACCCATTGCCAGGCATATTCTGATGGCACCCACACCCACTATCCATTTTCCACCTTTAGAACTGGCTTGAGGCCTGGTGACCTTATGACCATACTTATGACAAAGATGTGGTGCCTACACCATTCACTGGGGAAAGGGAGCCTGCAGTAGTCTATCAGGGCTGCCATAATAAAGTGCCACAGACTTGGTGGCTTCAGCAACAGAAACTTATTTCTTCACTGTTGTTGATGCTAGAAGTCCAAGATCAAGATGTAAGCAGATTTGGTTTCTTCTGTGGCCTCTCTCTTTGGCTTACAGATGGCTGCCTTCTCTTTGTGTCTTCACATGGTCTGCCTTCTGTCCATCCACATGTCTCTGTCCTGAGGTCCTCTTCTTATAAGGAAACCAGTCATATCAGATTAGTGCCCACTCTCATGACCTCATTTAACCATAATTATCTATTTAAAGGCCCTATCTCCAAATGGTCACACCCTGAGGTACTATGTGTTAGGACTTCAACAAAGAATTTGGGGAGACACAAATGAGCCCACAACAGGACCCAATTCATAGAGCAGCGAGAGTACTTTGCACTTTCCTAAGAGTGCTGGCCTGTTTATCCTGACACAAGGACAGAGTCTCTCCCCAGCCCTGGAGAGTACCTGAGCTTTTTTAAAATACATTTTCTCACATAACAAACTCTATTTCCATTTCTGCCTATGCAACTGAGAGAGAATGGAGAACCACAGAATAATTGGTGATTATTATCTGTATGTTTCTATAAAACATGGTAGAGCGCTTATTGTAAAAAACGCAGCTGAAATGCCCATATTAGCATTTACAGCGGAGGCACACACCTCCTTTATCGCTGTTTGTGGTTTACCAGTTATCCTCTTAAG
>NW_007730880.1:106012-107661 GCF_000696425.1 Galeopterus variegatus | reverse complement strand
AGGCGGAGGGAAACAAACTGAGAAGGGAAAGCTGATATAAGACCATTGCATGTAGTCTGCACTCAAATCAATTTTGATGATTCAACCAGACAGCACTAAATTTATTGAGAAAACTATTTGAATGATTAAAATATTTTTTCTTATATTGGTATCTGTTAATGCAGACAATAATGACTGTGAGACAAGTCCATCTTTTGCTATAATATCAAGTTTGGTTTTAAAGTATAAGCTGGTTTGTATTGCTATGGATAGAGAAAGGTGTTTAAGGTAATATTCCCAACTGAATGATCACGCTTGTCAGTAATGACTAAAATTTCTACAATTACAAAGTGACTTAAGAGGTGTTCTCAGTGAAAAAAAAAAAAAANGCTGGCAGGTGTGGGGATAAAAAATATCTTAAAGTTCATCTTTCCAGCTTTGCTCTGGGCCGATCCCAGGTGTTCTAAGATTTTTCAGGCACGTTGCCCATAAACCATTTGACAGCAGGTGGAGCTCTTCTGTTAAAATCCTAAATTCTTTTTAAAAAGGTTTTAACAGGAAAAAAAGTTCCGTTTGAATGAACTTGAGTTATATTTAGGAGGGAAAGGACGTCAAAGTAGAACACCTATGAAATATACTTTAATAAGATGTTTGTTTTTAGCACATGCTTAGTCTCGTCTGAATAAATATATTTGTCTAATATTTACTGTGAGCCATCACGTGTAAGGCACCAACATATATCAGGGTACTTCAAAGAGCTCATGGGAAAATTGAATTAAAAGATAATAGGAATCCTTCCATGAACTTTTTGAAGACCCTGGATATTTCTACAGGAAGGCCTGGAACCTGAGAAGTGCCCGCTTTCAGGGCAGAACGTTTTAAAACAAAGTGAAGCGATTGAAAGTCAGCATATTTATCTCTCAATAAAAGAATTCACGAGGTTGTAGTGAACGTTCGGAGCAAACAGCAGAAACAATCCATATTGTCTACCTCCCGAAGAGACGACTAATTGTGTAACAACCGAATACTAATATATACCAGTATCTACACGTTTTCCCTTTATTTTTGGTGGCTGGCCGGTGAGGGGATCTGAACCCTTGACCTTGGTGTTAACTGTATATTTCTACCGCGTGATCGACGTGCCCCTTTCTACGGAACCCTCCACGCCCCGACACTCACAACTCCGGGTCGCTTTCCTAATTTGAAAGCGTCGTCTTTTCTCCCTCCGACCGGCGCCGCCACTATCGTCCTCCCCAAAGTAAAACAAGTTGGGTCAGGGTCAAGTTGCTGAACGTTTTCAGCTGCTACAGGAGATTCTCTACCCTAAGAGCCGCAGTGGAGAAAATTTCCACATCGCCGCTTCATACTGGCTAATCGGTGCGTCGTTTTAAATTTGGGCTTAAAACCAGCAGGTACCATAACATCTTGCACTTTCTGAACCCTCCTTGTTTCGTTTTCTCGCTAGCGACGTCTTACTAGTGACCATGCAAAAAAGCCTTTTTTGAACACTAAGTCGCAAGTCATTGGACAGGGCTGTAGCCGTGTCCAGGTCTCACGTGGTTTCAATTCAGCCTCTGCGAGCCACCCAGAGCGTTTGCTGGGGGGTAACCCTTAAAACTTTTGTCTTTCTTCTTTGCAGAAAGCAAAAAAGACGTAGTTGAAATGGGCCT
>NW_007730880.1:92255-105480 GCF_000696425.1 Galeopterus variegatus | reverse complement strand
CAAATGAGCGAGGTTACGCCGGCCAATCGGAAGCCGGAGAGGCCGTGACGCACGCGCCCAGCGCCCGTAGTATTTATAGATCGTATTTAAAGAGCCCTTGGGAGTCTCCCCGGGGTGGCTGGGCGGCGGCGGCTGCGGGGCTGCAGTTAGCGCGGTGCGCGTGAGGTGGTGGGGTGGCCGTCGCCGCTCCCCCCGGCCCTCCTGTGGGGCGTGGGGCGTGGGGGAGCGTCCGGGCACGTTTCTTGGTGGCTTTTACCCACTTCCGAGCTCGGTTTCTGGAGAGGGGGAGGAAGAACTGCAGCTTCGACAATACTTTGGCTTAAAGCCAAGGATTTGGAATCTCAAAAAAGCTAGGGACAGAAGGTTTGCACCGACCCCACCCCAGCCATTCATTTGAGCCACCAGCCGACGCCGTTTCCTGGTGCTGGCTGTGCGTACAGGCGGCCTTCCTGGGGGGAGGGGAACACAGTGCCTCCTGAAAAGCCAAAAGTCGTGGAATTGGGGAGCGGGCTTATTGGACCAGTTAAAGTGTATTCATGGAAACTAAATCGCGAGATAGCGGCAGTGATTATCTTGGCGTTCGGTCGACTGGTCCTCGGACTTCCCAGCCAATGCCTCCTGAAAAGCCAAAAGTCGTGGAATTGGGGGGCGGGCTTATTGGGCCAGTTAAAGTGTATTCATGGAAACTAAAACGCGAGATAGCGGCAGTGATTATCTTGGCGTTCGGTCGACTGGTCCTCGGACTTCCCAGCCAGCGACCTGCACACTGCAGTGCGAGAGCAGGAAACTGGCATTACGTCAGAAGAGAGAAGAGACCCAAATTGCAACGGTTGCATCTGCAGGCCTGGCTCGCTTCCTCTCCTAAACCTACCCCCGTTTTGCTCCCAAGCAGAGGCTTTGCTGGGCCGCGGGCTGCGTTGCGGAATTTCAAGCGAAGCAGCGGGCGCCGGCGGGACTCGGGAACCGTTGACCTGGGTGCCCTGAGCCCCCGCCCCAGGTCGCCCCAGATCTCCACACGTTGCAGTCCCCGGCGAGCTCCTTGGAACCCGTACCTAATTCCTTTTAGAGACAGCCCCGCGCTTAGATGGATTTGCAAAATTGCGGGAGGGAGTGGAGAAACGCACTAAAGCGCTCAGCTGCTGTGCCTAGTTTAGCGTGAGCTCACTTCAACCCCAGCAAAACAGGTGGTGCTTGCGGGGAAATCCCAGCAGAATGCAGGACTGGACGTTTTTTCAGCACCTTGTCAGGGATCTCATTTCTCAGTATTTAGGGACCTGATCACAAGAAGCTTGTTTATGCCAGAAGCCACTGTCTTGAGGTCTTGTCTCTGCTCCTTAGCAATCTCCTGAGGATAAACGGTGAAGCAGGAGAATATTGTGAACTAACACATTTACCTCCTGGAAAATGTTCAGTTTGACACTAGTCTCACCTACTTTGTTGCTCCCTCACTGCCAGCTTCAGGGTCATTTCAAGGTAACCTTAGTAACCACTTCTCCTAGGATCGTGCCCCAGTCCGCCCCTGGGCAAAGCTTAACGCAAAGGTGGTGATAATAGCTCATGATTATTAACTGTTCTGTGCTAGGCAACGTGCTGATTGCTTTGTCAGACATTATCTCATTTAATTCTCACAGTGGTTAGGTGAGGTGAGCACTATCATCCCCATTTTACAGATAAGGAAACATTCTGAGAATGAGTGTGTTCCCCAGCTAGGAGAATATGAATGTAAGCAGTCTGACTCCAAAGTCTCTTAACCTCTCCTGGTGCACTACGTAGGGCGGGGAGATGACATTGGTCTGGGGACTTTCCAGGCTCACTTCATATTACACCAGGAAGGCAAAGGCCTTCATTCATCCCTGCTATCCTCTCAACTGCAATAAACCTAGTCTTAATTAAACATGGTACTTGTCCAGTGGCATGATTTTAGTGTCCTCATATAAGAGGTTGTCCAGGAAAACCCAAGATACTTAAGCTAATTTTCTCATGTTTGCAACAATATCTTATAAAGTCGTTTAATGATTAAACTTTATATAGCACTTCTCTCCTGGATCAGGTCATCAGGTAATGACAGATCCTTTTTTCCTCATTAAACATATAGAGAACCTGAAGAACTGAGTGGTTTGCCATGTAAATTAGGATGAGATGATGTTCAGAATTAGCTGATAACCTAATTCAAGGTCAGATGAGTCTGTCTTTGCTTTCCCCTTTGGTTATTAGCATTTGGAGAGGAGAGAACCAAACAGAGGAATCTGCCTGTGGTTTGGGAAGATTGTCTACGATTTGTGTCTGGGAAGGGAAATTCAAATGAAGAAACGTGTAGGGGAGGAGGTTGTACCTGTTTGTACAACCGCAATTGTGTATCATAGAAATAAGTGATTTGGAATTTGGGCACATGATAGAGTTGAAGCCCAGTTCTGCCCCATCCCGGCTGGATGGCTTAGACAAGCTGTGGAGTCTGAGACCCAGTTTCCTCATCTGTAAAATGGAAGTTAACCTGCCACCCATCTGCTGGTGGCCTTACTCCTGACATTCTTCTCTGCTGCCTCCTTTTCCCCTTTAGTCCTTTAAGTGTTTGTGTTTCTCAAAGTTCCCTCCAAAGCCCATCTCGTCACTCAACACACTCTCCCTGGGTGATTGTGGAGCCACGGCTAATGTCTGGAATCCTGCTCACAGCACTAATTGTAGTGCTCCTAGTCCACTTCATGATGCTGATTGTCTAGCTACACGACCACGCCAGCTGTCTGGATCTTTTACCTACAGGTAATCCTGTACCAACAGGGCCAATTGCCAAGCTGGGGCTGAGTCTGGAGCTCCCAGACCCCTCAAGCCCATTCACAGACTGGGTCACAAACCCTTCACACGCCAGGCTGGGTCACCAGACCCCTTCACGCAGCTCTATGAGCTAGGTAACCGGCCAAAAGGTTGGAGGAAGCCGCAGGTTGGAAAGCATGGCTGCACCGGGCAGACACACGAGGCAGATGCCCACCTGCCCACTTCACTAAAACTCTTAACACTCTCTCTCTTCCCGCCCCCTTTTTCTCAAACACAAGAATAGCAACAAAAACTAAAAAGATACATTGGCACACATGCGCACTAACTCCACACACACACACACACACACACACACACACACACAATTTGCTTACAATGGATGTGCTAAACCACACCCAACTGGACCTGAGGCGAGGGCCCTGACCAAACTATTCTATTTTCCCAACAGTGATTTTACCCAGGCCATGGCCCCTATAACCATTTTCAGCTTTTCTAGCTTAGGTCTCTTTCTGGGCTCTATGCGTGTGTCTGACTATATACAAACATCCCCACATGGACACCTCACACTTATATGTTCCAAGCTGAACTGCTCTTTATCTCTCTCCCAGCCATCTCTGAGGAAAGTCTTCTCCACCTCTGTGTATCCCCACCCAGTTGTTCAGGTGAAAGCCTGGCTATCGTTCCTCTTTCCCTTACCCAACCCATCAAATTAATGGCCAGCTCCTAAACGTGGGTGGGCTATCAGGTGCCTTCTGTCTACAGCTCCTAAAACCTTCTGTACTATGAAGTCGTATTGCCTCTATCATTACCCTCCAGCGGCTCCCGTTGTTCTCAGAATGAAGCATGGCATGGGCTACAGAGCCCTCAAGATCAGCCCACACCTGGGTCTCCAGCCACTCCCCTTGCTTGCACCCCACCCTTCTGCCATTCTTAAATTCTTTCAGTTCCTCTAATGGGGCCAAATTGTTTTGTTGTTTCTCTGAGCGTTACCATAGGCTATTCCTAGAATGCTGTCAAACCATCTCAGCCCCTCCTCGTGCTAAACAGCTCCTACTGTTCTTTCAGTTCTCATTGTATGTCACTTCCTCCAGAAAGCTGTCCTTGACCTCCACCCAGCTCCACTGTGGGTGCTCCTCCAGCTTGCTCGACAAACTGTGCTTCCCCAGCATGGCACCTACACACTATATACTGTCTTTTAACACTGCCGAACCTGTGTCCTTATTCATGTGGAAGGGGGATACATCAGAATCATTCTGAGTACTTTGTCAACCTGCACCAAAAACCTCATCCACCCCTCACCACTCCAAGTCTGCATGAGTGTTTCCTGAGCTGAAAACCACTGCACAAGGACCCCAGGTGGTAGTGATGATACCATGCTGTATCCCTTGAGTGTGTTAGGGTGGAAGAAAGGCTGAGAGCCATTGCGCTAGACTGGCAGCTCCACAAGGAAAGAGATTGGACATGTCCTGTCTACAGCTATTTCCCTGGTGCCTGGCACAGGGTGAGGCACGTAGTAGGAGACACTCAGGAAGCACTTTCATAATTGATTGGGAATGTGAGGATTAGATGAAATATGTGTAATGGGTCCCCAGGACGTACTAGGCAGGGTCAATCTGGATTGTCTTTCCCTCCACCTGCTAAAATAGAGCTTAGGTCTCATCACTTGAGGCTTTGTGCCTGTCATCCTGTGTTCCCCAAGTGAGTGAAGGTGAAAGATATTTAGAATAGGTTCCTAGCCCTGCCACATCACTACCGCTGTTTAAAAAAGACAGAAAACACCTCATGAAACCTGGGCCTGATTTTTGATTGACACTCTGTTGTTACTAAGCAAACTGCCTCATATTTATTGTTTCTCTCTTGGTCTGTTTATTTGTTGATCTCTAAGGAAAAATATACCTCCCAAAATCCTTTTCTTTTTATAAGGGAAGCTATCTTCAGAAAAAGAATTTTATTCATAATGTCTTTGAAGAAGTGGGACTGGAACTCAGGAGAGTCAAGGCTAGAGACATAAAGGCGTACATTGGAAGCTAATGAGAGTACGCTACCTCTCCAACTCTGGCCAGGGATCTACTGGCAAATGAGTAAATACAAGGCATTAGTAACTGAGCTAGTCCTGTCCAAAAGAAAACAAGAGGCAGTTGGATCTGGAGTCAGGTCTGGATTTGAGTTTAGCTATGTGGCCTTGGTCAGTAGCACGGCCTCTCTGAGTCTTTCCTCGGCTTCCCTCTTGGCTTTATCCTGTCTACCTACAATATACTATACCCCACTTATTGTCAGAATACAAATACTTCGTAAGATGTAAAGTCCAGTATGAATATAGGTGATGATTAATATGCAATATAACTTACCGTCTTTATCTTTTTTTTTTTTTTTGTCCTTTTTGAGACTGGCCGCACCGGCGCTCAGCCAGTGAGCGCTGTGAGCGCATCGGTCGTCCTTATATAGGATCCGAACCCGCGGCGGGAGCTGCTGCTGAACTCCCAGCGCCGCACTCTCCCGAGTGCGCCACGGGCTTGGCCCCGTCTTTATCTTTTTTAGTAGTGCCAAGGCTCTGACCTCAAGTTGCTTATATTCAGAAAGGTGACACAGGCATCTGTTAAAATTCATGTAAAACAACTGTGATAAATGCCAGATTTTTCTAATGGGAACACAAGCGAGGGAGCAGTTAATCTGCTAGTCTCTTGGTGGTGAGGGGGAAGATGGGGAAGCTAAAAAGAAATAATGACATTGAGGGCTGTCTGGTTAGCTCAGTTGGTTAGAGTGTGGTGCTGAGAAGACCAAGGGTCACGGTTTGACCCCTATCTCTTGGTGGTGAGGGGGAAGATGGGGAAGCTAAAAAGAAATAATGACATTGAGGGCTGACTGGTTAGCTCAGTTGGTTAGAGTGTGGTGCTGAGAAGACCAAGGGTCACGGTTTGACCCCTGTACTGGCCAGCTGCCAAAAAGAGAAAAAAAAAATGATGCAGTGATACTTGGGCCTTGAAGAATAAAGTAGAATTATGAGACCCGTAAGGAAGGGAAGGGCATGTCAAGTAGAGGGAGCAGCGGTGGCCATAGGATGCAGCTCGGATGTGTCCATAAGTGAGGGGAAAGGTGAGACGTGTGGTGTCATGGAGAGAGATGGCAGTGGGTAGAGAGCAGGTGAAAAGTTAAACTGGGCCTGATCCTAGAGGACCTTAGATGCCACGTTAAGAAATACGGATTTTATTCTGTAAATAATGATGTCAGTCTCCCAAGACATGTTTTGTTCTAGGAGGAAAATGTCATGGTTAGACCTGTCCTTTCAGAAAGGCAGCTGCATGGAAGCCAGACTGGAGACATGGAGACAAGTTGGGGAGTAATTGCAGTAATTTAGACAATTGATCATGAGAGTTTAAAACAGTGGTTTTCAAGCTGTGGGTCACAACTTATTAGTGGATCTTGAAATTATTTTAGTGGGTCACAACCTGCAATAGACATGAATGAGAAAGAAAATATCAAAGTATCTTATGCAAATAATAAATTTTTTTTTTTTTTAAAGAGAGAGCTAGACATCAGCAAGGCTTGGTCATGAATTGGATATAGAGACTTCTACCAGTGTCTGGTCAGGAAAACAGAACCCATGCCAGCAAGTTTAATAGAAAAAATCAAATTTTGGGGAAATTTTTTTAAAAAGATGTTAAGGGCCGGCCCGTGGCTCACTCGGGAGAGTGCGGTGCTGATAACACCAAGGCCCGACAGCCTCAGCCATGCCCCCCCACCCCTAACATCCACAACCAACCCAGTGACAACCACTGAGCTGCAGCAGGAAGAGCCCTGGGCTCCCGGGGTGGTGCACAGCCTAGGGCCTCAGCCACGCCCCCCTGATGTCCACAGCCAGCCCAGCAATGACCACAAAGCCACCACTGGAAGCCCCCTGGTCTTCCCTCCCAGAATGAGGGGGTGCCACAGGCCTCAACCACACCCCCCTCCTTCCTCCTCTTCCTATCCTGTTCTACTCCCCCTTCGCCTCTCCCCCTCCCCAAAACTGCTTCACAACAACATCTTAGAATGTAAAAAAAAATAATAATAAATTTTTTTTTTTTTTTAAAGAGAGAGCTAGACATCAGCAAGGCTTGGTCATGAATTGGATATAGAGACTTCTACCAGTGTCTGGTCAGGAAAACAGAACGCATGCCAGCAAGTTTAATAGAAAAAATCAAATTTGGGGGAACTTTTTTTAAAAAGATGTTAAGGGCCGGCCCGTGGCTCACTCGGGAGAGTGCGGTGCTGATAACACCAAGGCCCCGGGTTCGGATCCCATATAGGGATGGCTGGTTTGCTCACTGGCTGAGCGTGGTGCTGACAACACCAAGTCAAGGGTTAAGATCCCCTTACCGGTCATCTTTTAAAAAAAAAAAAGATGTTAAAAAAGACTGAAAAGGCAACTAAGAAACAGGAAACCCTGCAATAAGGAAGAGCAGGGCTACTACCTTGAAGGCTGGAGGGACAGAAGGGACAGGTGGTATTCCCAGTGTTCAGGAGCTGTAGTTGCCTAGACGAAGCTGAGCCATGAAAGAGATGCGGTCACTGTGGGAGAAGTCACTGGAAGCAAAGAGAGGGAGGAAATACCCTGGCTTTCCTCCTCCCCCTGTCCTGTTATCTCCGATTGACCAAACCTAGCTAGAAGCTAGTTGGCAAAGGAGCCTGGGAAATGTAGCCCTTTGCAAAAGCAAAGCAGGGGAAGGTGAGAAAATAGGTCTGAGCATAAATAGGTAAATGAATAAAGAACGAGGATAAAGGAGAAGTAGACTAATTCCTCCCTGGAATCTTGCTTGTATCAGGGTTGAATGGTAGTGTCAGAACCTGAGATTAGGAAATCAGGAAAGGGGTGGGAAGACAGATAAGGAAACAATATAAATTGATTTATTGACTTTTTAAAATCTCTCTCATTGTTGTATTGAATGTATATACTTAACATTATAGGTAGAATTTATTTTAAAAGAACAGTTTTAAACCTTCCCCTAGGTCTTGTTTATAATCTTGTTTGCAATCTATACAAAAACAGGAGGAATTTGCTGAATCCTTACTAAGTGCCACCATTGTATAGTAACATTGTATAAAACTACTGTAGAATTTGTAACAACAGATTACATACATTACTTCATTTAATCCTTGGACTAGTTTTGTGAGGCCTGGACTATTATCCTTCTTTTTTTACAGATAAGAAAACTGACACCTATGAAATTTAGTGTCCCTCTTTCCCTTCCTACCTAAACCTCCAAGCCATTCCATGCTGGCTGGCACTGAAACATCAGGCTGTCTGACTTGAAGCCCATGCGCTTTTCCCCTGTACTGAAAAACCTCTCGCAAACTCCAAAGTGTTTAAATCCAAAGAAATAAAACCGTGATAGCATCATTGTGTCCACATACACCTAGTTTCTGATGAGCCAGTGAACATTTCAGTGGGTTTTCTCACCTCTTGTTTACTATAGAATATAACAATTGTCATGCTTTTATTTCCTAATCTGCAAAATAGGAGTGCAACAGTCAGAACTCTTGCTGGCAAGTGACAGAAATCTAAGTCAACAAAGCTTATTAAAAAAAAAAAAAAAAGCTTATTGGCTCATTCCATTAAAACTTCCCATGGTTGTTTTGTCTTTTGCCATTGCTGGATATGGCTCAGATGTTGCTATCAGCTTTAATTTTCACTATCCATCTCTTGGCTGTGCTCTGCATTGGCCTCTGTGGTGGTCTGCTAAGGCTAATGTCGGAAATCCTGTTGACAACACTAATTGTAGCACTCTTAATCCTGTTCATGACGCCAATTGGCTACCTACTTGACAATGATAGTTGTTGGGCTCTTTTACCTGCCGGTAATCCTGCCAACTGGGCTGATTGTTGCACTAGGGCTGTGTCTGGAGCTCCCAGACTCCTCAAGCCCTTTCACAGACTGGGTCACAAACCCTTCATATGCCAGGCTGGGTCACCAGACCCCACACATGCCAGGTTGGGTTACCAGACCCTTTCACGCAGGTCTATGAGCTAGGTAACTGGCCAAAAGGTCCTTGGAAGCCGTAGGTTGGAGAGCATGACTGCACCGGGCAGACGCCCGAGGCAGATGCCCTCCTGCCTGCTTCACTAAAACTCTTCTCTCTCTCTAAAGAACACAAGAATAGCAACAAAAACTAAAAAGATACATTGACGCACATGCGCACTAACTACACACACACACACACACACACAATTTGCTTACAATGGATGTGCTAAACCACACCCAACGAGACCCAAGGTGAGGGCCCTGACCAAACTATTCTGTTTTCCCAACAATCCACCCCTCCAGGGTCCTCACTGTACAATCTATGCATTCAGAATCTTCCGCAGTGTTCCCTCAGTGAGGATAAATTACCCTTACATTTACATACTACACATTCCATCCCAGCCCCAAAAGTCTTTAGCTTGTTGCAGCACCAACTCAAAAGTCCAAAGTCCAAAGTCTCCTCTGAGACCAAAGCAAAAGTCCTTCCAGCCATGAGCAAGTTTATCTACTTCCAAGATACAGTGGGACGACATTGGGTACACACTCCCCTTCCAGAAGGGAGGAAAAGAAAGGAAAACAGTCCTCAAACAAATCCAAAACCCAAACAGGGCAAACATTAAGCATACTGGGGCATCCAGATCCCTAAAACATTGGGCAACCTCACTCCTACAGCTCTTCCAAGTGCAGACCATTGAGCTGCCTGGTGCCTGTGGCTTTTCCAGGCTGGCACTGCACACTGCCAGCAGCCCCATAGTTCTGGGCTCCTGGCAGCAGTCCCACTATCCTGGCTCCACTAGACATTTTCCTGGTGGGGGCTCCAACCCCACTCTCCTGCTCAACATTGCTCTAGTAGATGGCCTCTGCATTGGCTCCACCCCTGTGGCAGGTCTCTGCCTGGGTCCCTAGGCTTTTCCATACATCCTCTGGAATCTGGGTGGAGGCTGCTACACCTCCACTGCTGTCACATCCTGCCGGCCTGCAGACTTAACACAACATGGATGCCACCGAGGTTTCAGGCCTCTATTCTTCAGGGCTGCTGAACAAACCACACTTGGGGCCGATCCAGCCAGAGTAGCTGGGATGCAGGGAGCAGGTTCCCTGGGGCAGCTGTGCCCTAGGTCTGTCCTCTGGGACAACTCAGTCCTTCTTGGCCTCAGGGCCTGTGATGAGTGGGGCACCCTTCCAAATTTCTCAAATGCATTTAGGGCTTTTTCCCCATTGTCTTGGCTCTTAGCATCTTGCTGCCTCACCTCCAAGACAATGTCTTTAGCAAACAGTTTATCTACTTCATCCTTGCATTTTTCTCCTGCTCTCCATTTTTACATTCTGGCTTTTGAATTATTTCAATCAGCTTGGCTTACACTGGCTAATCACTCAGTCTCAGGCAGTTTTTGCAGTGTTTGCTCACACAGTTCAAACAGCTGCATTCACCCAGTCCATCAAGGAGTGGCTGCCCTGCCCTTGTGCACATCCGTAGCCATTCTGCCTCAGAGACAGGCACATAGTAATGGAGACTAACTTTTCCACCTTTTCACCAAGTGAAAATATACTTGAAATTCTGCAGGGGCACCCATCCATGGATCATCTGCCCATCTGCATATGGCACCTTTTTCTCAGGTTTTACGGCACCTGGCTGGCCATCAGGTTTAAGTGGCACCCTCTGAGCCTTTTGCCTTCAGACAAATGCAATATGCATTTACTACATAGTCTCTACAGCACGTTACACCATCCACCCCTAGGTCTCATAGCTGGAGCAGACCAGGGCTCTCCCTGTTTGTGCTGCTTTACTGTCTCCATTTCTCATGCACAACAGGTTGTGCCTGGAGATACACGGTTTTCCCCAACTCACCACTGGGTTGGTCATCTTCCTTGGTGTGAGAGGCAGGAGTGGCCAGTTGCTGCACGTCACCCTCCAGGATATTTATCCATGCTTCCAACAACTCTGCTTTCTGCTGTAAATCTCAGTTTGCAGCATAGTGAGCAATAGCCAGGCTCCGGTCAGCAGAAAAATGGCCACCAGGCACCACATGCTCAAGGATAGCCATGTTTCCTCCCCTTCCAAAGGGGTTTTGCATTGTAGTACCTGGTCTATGCCGCCTTGCAGTACAGTGTGCAGCAACCAGATCCCAGTCAACAGGAAAACGGCCATAGGGCACAGCATATTCACAAGTAGCCACATTTACTCCTACCAAGGGCTTTCGGCTCCTGTACCTGCTCAGAATCCTGTCACACACTACACCAAATGTGGTGCTCTGTGGTGGCTAGGATCCTGCTCACAGCACCAATTGTCTAGGTCTCTTAATCCTGTTCATGACGCCAATTGTCTAGCTCCACGACCACACCAGTTGTCGGGCCTTTTACCTGATGGTAATCCTGCTGACTGAGCCGACTGTTGCACTCGGGCTGGGTCCAGAGCTCTCAGACTCCTCAAGCCCATTCACAGACTGGGTCACAAACCCTTCATATGCCAGGCTGGTCACCAGACCCCACACATGTCAGGCAGGGGCACCAGACCCCTTCACACAGGTCTATGAGCTAGGTAACTAGCCAAAAGTTCCTTGGAAGCTGTAGGTTCGAGAGCATGGCTGCACCGGGCAGACGCCAGTCTGCCTGCTTCACTAAAACTCTTCTCTCTCTCTAAAGAACACAACAATAGCAAGAAAACTAAAAAAATACATTGGCGCACATGTGCACTAATTAGACACACACACACACACACACACACACAGAATTTGTTTACAATGGATGTGCTAAACCACACCCAATGGAACCCAAGGTGAGGGCCCTGACCAAACTATTCTATTTTCCCAACAGCATTATTCTTTTGTAGATTCTCTCCTGGTGGCAGAAAAGGTGGCATTCCACCATACCAGGTTAATATGGCCTTGCTAGCTGCTGGTCCCAGAAGGAGAGGTGGCCTCTATTTCCAAAAAGCCATGTTAACCTCCAAGGTCCAGCTTGGACCCACAGCCACCCTATGCTAACCCCTGTGCCCAGAGAATGGGATTCTCTGATGCTTAGGCCTGGGGTGGGGCCAGCAGAGCTGTCTGATTGACAGTCTGATCAGAATCCCACGGAGCTGGAGAGGGAAGCAGTTCCCCAGTCACAGATATGGGGAACACATGAAACTCTCATTTTGCCTTCTTGTCCAAACAGAATCCTGGAAGTATTTCAAGGCCATTGGATAGTGGTGCATTATATTCTTCATTTGGACTAAGAAGATGTTTCCTTGCACTTTTTCTAAAATAACAATTTTACTTGAAATTATAAGCATCTTCGGGAGGCAGAGTGAAAGCATCAGTATAACATGTAATTCGAGAAAACGTCCAGAGCCTCTCTAACAGCACCATTTTTCTACTGCCCACTATCTTCCCTCCAAACTTCCCCCACACCTCCCTCAAGAAATCTGAATCGTGATTCTGTAGAAAACCACTGGGCCTGTCTTTTGATGCATGTGGTCATCAGGGTGGTCCAGGGTCTAAGGCATTGTTCTGGCACTCAGTCGTGCTTTTTAAAAAATTTTTTTATTTTAATTTTTTTTTGGGGGGGGTGGTAACTGAAGACATGCATTTAATTATCAAAATATTTTAGGAAGTTTTCAAAAGTAGTAGTGAGTCGCATTTGATAACAACATTCTGCTGTTTTGCCATCTTTAATCCTATCCTAGCCTGGTGTATTTTAGAATGCAGCTTGATGACCAAGGTTATTTTTTTAAACGCTGAGACTGTGGCAAGGCAGATGCCTCAAAGACAGTGGACAGGGACTCAAGCAAGAGCCAAGACTTTGTTTCCTGTTGGCGTGAGGCCTAGCCGTAAAGAGTAAGTGTTACTATTGGAGATTTAAATCTGTCAGTACATGTGAAGTATGTCCTACACAATTATTCATAAAACTTGCTGTGACTTGCTAGGACAGCTATCTGGATGCCTATGTGAATGAGTAATTCTACTTCTGAAAATGTCTGCACTTGGTACAGTATGCTGGGCTCCCCATTATAAATAATCAACTGGGCTATTTCCTCCTGTAATGAACTATTTAAATATTAATTCAGCTATCCATAGATACCACAGAGGTTCTGTCTTTCAGCCACAGTCTCATTTTCCTAGTGTTTTCACGTCATGAAGCTTCTCTCAGCTGATCTGGCTAGCTGTTTTGGAATCAAAACGTAGTACCAGTTCTCACTTAAGTGATTGTTGTTGCAAACCTTATGTTCCTATTTATTTAATTCCATGCTGTTACTGTCTGGATGGCTAGGACTTCTAGGTGTAATTTGTCTATTTTATTTTTATAGCCAAGCATGCTGTTACATATTAAGACCATTTAGCCTTCTTAGGGTTAAAATCGGTTCATTCACCATTAGGCAGTGCAGAGAGCGGAGTGGGGGAGGGGGAGAGGCTGCCGGCAGCTTACCATTTTTATGCCCTATTTCCTAGCTCTTTAATCATTCTTTGTGTTATATCC
>NW_007730880.1:89764-91051 GCF_000696425.1 Galeopterus variegatus | reverse complement strand
TACAATCCATACCAGCCAAACCAATACCCCACCTCCTGCCTTTGACACTCATGAAGCTAGTGACAAGACAATGAAGGTGGTGTACTAACACTGTCACAGACAAGTCCAACACCTACCTGCACAACTGGGCTTGCTAGCAGAGGCAATACAAGTAGGGTTTGCTCTCACACGAGTGCCTCTTATTGGTTGATTCTAAATAAGTTCTGGGACCCAATAAAATAAATAAAACAAAAAAAGAGAAAAAAAAAAACCTACCAGCAACAAACAACAAAACAAAAAAATTCTGGGACCCAAGCTGCGAGGAGTCAGGGAGGCTTTCCAGCCTCTGCAGAACAGGCAGGCACGTCAGGATGATGGAAAGGACACTGAATGCCATCACAATCAAATGTTATCTTAAACTCATTGGAATTTCAACAAGTTATGCCTCCAAGCCTTGAAGTGATAAGTAGAAATACTTTTGCATTTCTCTTTTTTTTTTTTTTTTTTTTTTGGGGNTTCTCAAACACTTTCCCCATTTGTTCTTTGGGGGAGGGGTCCCCCTTTTGGGGGATTTTTTTATGCTCCACAGGTTTTGCTTAAGACTTCTCATGAGTAAAATGAGTAGGTTTTCATATAATTAGCATATCTCAGAAAAGTTTCTATTCAAAAATTTTTTCATGTGATTCAATCACTTAGTTCTCTCCCTTCCACTTCTACTTAATCATGCCTAATATCACTTTTATTTTTTATTGTGTTTTTATTATTTTTTTTTGGCAGCTGGCCAGTATGAGGATATGAACCCTTGACCTTGGTGTTGTAACACCACACTCTAACGAAGTGAGCTAACTGGCTAATCCCCCTAAATCCACTTTTTAATAGTGCTATCAAAAGGAAAATATTGTAAATTTAGAGATCCTGATCAATGCTTTCTTATTTCAGGAAATGTTCTATTGGCATGCAATATTTGACTTTCTCTTTAGAGTTCATTAGATTACAGATAAAACAGAGAGTGTCCATCTAAACTGACAGAGTAAATCCATTCCTTTTAGCTAAGTTCATGAGTCATTTTGATCATTGTATTGATTGACAGTATCGTGCCTCCATCCATTTAATCTTTGTCTATGGATGACTACCGTTCATTTTATTTCTGCAGTGGTCAGGGTTCATTTGCAGAGAATAAAATCTACTCAAGCTAGTTTAAGCAGGAAAGGATTTATTATAGGGCTTAAATGGCTTAAGAACCATTGAAATGGCTGAAGAAACAGACCTGAGGTTGAGATTTAAAGACAACTCACAAAGCCAGGCCAC
>NW_007730880.1:82030-88616 GCF_000696425.1 Galeopterus variegatus | reverse complement strand
AAAAATTTTTTTTTTTTTTTTTTTTTTTTTTTTTTTTTTTTGGTGGCTGGCCAGTAAGGGGATTTGAACCCTTGGCCCTGGTGTTCTAACACTGCACTCTAGCCAACTGAGCTAACTGGTCAGCCCTCATTTGTCATTTTTGAGACAATAAAATGACCATCACTTTCAAGGCTAAGTTATAACTAAATTTTGTTATCGATGAGGGTTGAAGCCCTTCTTTTAACCCTTTTTTTATCTAAAAGAAAATGCAAACAAAGCCATCTTATAACTCTTAATATAAATATACCTCCAAAAATATTTTGAAATAGGATTCAATACTGTAATAGCATATAACTCTCTGTGATGAGTATTAATCAGTTCTGTTTTCATGCAACAATATATGAGTATCTGCTATGTGTATTACATCAAAGTAGGGACAGTAGAGATTACAAATAGACACATATCATATTGCCCCTTTCCTCAAGCAACTCACACTATAATGGGAAATACAAATGTACAGGAAAAGATAGGCTTTCCAATTTTAAAAAATCTGGTTTCAAATCCCTCCTATTTTAGTTATTCGATGTGCATCATTGTCATATATGTGTGTATATGCCAGATATACACATACATCAATATAGATAGAGATATAAAGAAAGAATGGCTAGAACTTGGTAGGCCTTTAATAAACTATAGCTATTAAGTAGTTGTAATAATAAAGCCAATAGAGGAATTACGAGGATACGGTAAATAATTAATAGCGAAGTGAGTGATGATGGTAACTACCCTGTAAAGCATTTGATCATCTGCATCGTAGGAGCTAACTTTAGCCTAACGAGTTAAAATTTGCATCCAGACTGATCCATGGAGGTTTACTACACAGTTGATCCAATCCACTCCTCTGCTTAAGGTTAACTCTGATAGAGTCATCACAGTTTTGCCTCAGCTTTTGCCCTCTCACACTGCACTGGTAACTGATTTCCCTGCTTTGTAATCCAGGTCCTTTCCCACCAAATTATCCCATCAAATGGACAGCCCCATGAGGACCAGATGGGGACCAGCATGGGACAGGTGGGAGGTGTCTTTGGCAACACTGAAGCCCAGCAGATATCAGAAATTGGTTTGCCTGCTTTTAAGGCAGGGACTTCTCTGGATAGGTATTTGATATTTAAATAAAAACAAGGCCACCCTTGCCAATGTGTGTTTCTTCACCATCCCATTGACCCCAATGCATATGATTTTTAAAAGTAATTCAGGTCAGTTTCCTTAATGTGAATGCTTCTTTACTGTTTGTAGAGGTAGCAGACCATCCACATTATAATTTTTCCAGGTCTAAAAGACTAATAATAATAGCTAATATATATCCAGTGCCTAGTACATGCCAGTCGCTTTTACACACTTTACTTACTTTATCTTATCAACAATCCAATGAGATAAATGAATCCTGATTTATACACATGAAGAAACAGACCACTAAAAAGCCCATCCTGGAAAAATGTTTAATGAAACAAACTAATACTCATGTGTGTGTGTGTGTGTGTGTGTGTGTGTGTGTGTGTATACATATAAATATATATGTATATATTTATTTATTTATTTTATGTGTGTGTGAAAGTAAATCTTTGTGAAAACACACAAGAAGTGTACACATGGATGGCATAAAAAACAAAGATGTGCTCAAAAATCCCCCCAAAAGTATTCTCTCTAGGTGGCAAGATTTTTGTTTTAGAAACTTTTTCTCATCAAATTTTCTACAATAAGATAAAAAAAAGTTGGTAATCATAAAGCCTCTAACAAGAATGGACTCTATTTTGGTTTGATGGCACAGTGTACCTTCAGCATCATATAGTTAACTTTAATAGCATACTCTTTGAATAGTTAAATCTAATGTTTATAATGTATTCATATATTACTTATGTTTATATCAGATTTTTAGGTATGATTTACTTACATTAAAATTTATCATTTATTAATGTACAATTCAGTGAGTTTGACATATGTTCAAAATCATGTAATGGCAACCACAGTCAAGATACAGAATGTCTGCATCACCCAGAAAGTTACCTGGTACACCTTTATAGTCAGAGACTGCCGCTTCTGGCAAGCACTGATCTGTTTTTATCCCTATAGGAGGGTACTTCAAAAAGTTCATGGAAAAATACAAGTAAGAGATAATACAAATTTTCCCATGACCTTTTTGAAGACTGCTTGTAGCCTTTCTTTTTCCAGAATATGATATAAATGGAATCGTGCAGTAGTAGTCTTTTGTTTCTGATTTCTATCATTATAAATGTCATATCTGATTACCTTTCATTACAATTTTAGTCTGGGATGTTTAATAACATTTTATTTTGTTAATTTGTGAATGTACATATACAGTTGCAGTTAGGGTGCTTTTAATTATCTTTAGCCTTTTACTTAAGAACTAACCTCTTTCCCCTCACAAAAAACTTTTATATGACAGGCAACCAACAAAATCTAGTAAACAGACTCTTTTTCTCTTTTGCTAGATTGCCAGAAGGAAAAAGTTGATCTAAACCAAGAAATGAACATTATATTTTAGAGCGACAGCTGGATATTTAAGATAACCTATAGAAAAACAAGTTCCTTGTAATCCTTTGAAAGAATTATAATGCAAAATATCTGATATACTTTGTTGTGATTACAGTAATGTCTATGAAAAGCCTGCCTTTTTTGCTTGTAAGAGTTTCAGTTTCCCCTGTAGATTTGCCATGATAGTAACTGCAAGCTATTACCTCTTTAGTTCTGACAGCAAGTTCAAAGTCTATCAAACTTATTGTCTGAGCACAGGGTAAAGCAAACCTTCAAGCTTAAAAAAAAAAAAAAAAAGACTCTTAGTTGTATTTCTTGTTAGAGAGTTTTTTAAATGTACCATTGGGGGATCTTAAAATTCGATTTCACCTTTAGCTCTGTACATGTAACTGCTTGAAGCAGGAGGAAAACAACGTTTGCAACAGAACCATTCTTTTGTTGACTTTTTGCACATTGCTCATCCTTTAGCTGAATATTTTCAGGGTCATCAATTACAATTTTTTAAAACAGCCTTATTGATTACCATAAAATTCACCCATTTAAAGTGTACAATTCAACAGTTTTTAGTGTATTTATAGAGCTGTCCAACCATCACTATAATCTAATTTTAGAATATTTTCATCACCCCAAAATGAACGTTTGATCTATTAGCAATCACTACCCATCCTAGTCCAGCCCCAGGCAACCACTAATGTACTTTCTAAATGACAATGATTTTTAACTTGGTAGGATTTTTTTTTTTAAGCTCTGTAGCTAAAAGGGCCATATTTTCATATTTACTCATGTTAAATTCTGTAATCTTAGACATTAACTTAGGGCAATCCATTGTTACCCTTGCTAGATTGCCTAGATCAATTAAGATTTTTCTTAAAACAGTTCTNGGCAACCACTAATGTACTTTCTAAATGACAATGATTTTTAACTTGGTAGGATTTTTTTTTTTAAGCTCTGTAGCTAAAAGGGCCATATTTTCATATTTACTCATGTTAAATTCTGTAATCTTAGACATTAACTTAGGGAGGCAACCACTAATGTACTTTCTAAATGACAATGATTTTTAACTTGGTAGGATTTTTTTTTTAAGCTCTGTAGCTAAAAGGGCCATATTTTCATATTTACTCATGTTAAATTCTGTAATCTTAGACATTAACTTAGGGCAATCCATTGTTACCCTTGCTAGATTGCCTAGATCAATTAAGATTTTTCTTAAAACAGTTCTTTAAAAAAAAATCTTTCCCATTCTTCCTCCATTGCAATTTTTAAAGCTTTTTCTTTGAATCTTTTGAACATGTAGCTAAGGGAAGCTGGTGCTCAGGAAAGCAAATATTAGCATGAGTGGTTCCAAAAACCCCTTCCTTTAGCAATTAACAGGGAGTTTACATAACTAAAAATATTTCAGTAGCAAGCATTTTCTCAACAACTTACTTAGTAAAAGTAAACAACAAAAGTTTTAAAATATAGGAACAGCAGCACTTTTGTTAAATGTGTTTTTAAGGTTTAGGTCTGTTTAGCATTTAAAGGGCAACCCATTAGGTGGGGTGGAGAGATACTGCTGCACGGCTACTTTGTATTCTTTTGCTAATAACCTCAGTCAGAATTTTTACTATTGCTAAAGAAAACAGTGTTTCTAGTTTCTCTGCAACAAAGATCTCATTGGCTGAAGACAAATGTCTATTTTACTAGAAATAGAGTGCCTTAGAGACGCGCACTTCTCAGAACAGTAGACTCAACAGGAAGAAGGAACCAGAAAATATATTCCATTTATGGTAATGTGGTTAGTTTAACATGTTAAAGTTGACTTAATCTTTCAGCGGAAAGATTGCTGTTAAGTTTACTCAGACACATTTGTTAAATTTATTTTTTTGTTACCTTATATGTTAGTTATTTATTGCTGTGTAACAAATAATCTCAAAATTTACTGGCTTAAAACATTTATTGTTTCTCACAGTAACCATGGGCCAGAATTAGGAAATGGCTTGGCTGGGCTCCATCTTCTCAGGAGGTTCATTCAAGTGTCTCCTCAGGTTGATGCAGGGAGGGAGAGAAGTTCCCTCCCTCTCAGAAGTTTCAATAATTTGAGTCAATAAAACAAACTGGCAATAGACAGACTAACAGGGAAAAAAGCGTACAAATGTATGAACGTGCGTAAACATGGGAGCCATACACAAAGTATGAGACTCACAGGAGGGGCCAGATGACTGAAGTTTTTATAGCATCCTGAGGTTACAGAAAGAAGAGGGGCTTCTGGAGGTGGGGAGTGGGGAGTTGGCATCACGGTCAGGGAAAGTGCGGAGGGGAAAGGCATGGCTGGCAAAGCTGTCTTGCTGTGCATATGAAGCCTTGCAGGCAGCAGTCCTCAGTTGAGATGGTGGCCTGCAGTGTAAGTTTCTCTGTCAGACCTTTGAAAGTGTTAGACTTTTCTTCTCTTTCCTGTGAATTCGTCTTTCCCAGACCCAGAGGAGGACACTCTCAGAGAAAGCCCATTGGCGTCTGCTGTTTACTGCACTTCACCAATGTATAGATCCTCTCAGATGCACGTCTCCCCCACAAAAGACAGCTTCTCAGGGCTCTTCTAGTGTTTTCAGCCCTTCTGAATTGCCATTTGAACAATACCAAAGTAGTCTATTTCAGGATGGAGTATTTTTGGTTTCCTTCATTAACATCACGTAAAGGCTTCAGCGGAGCTAAAGGTGGCCCATTCACATGGTTGGCAAGTTGGTAGTGGCTATTGGCAGGAGACCTTAGTTTTTCTCTACATATTTCTCTCCATAGAGCTGCTTGAATATCTACGACATGGCATCTGACTTCCCCCAGAGCGAATAATGCAAGAGGACAAGGCACAGCCGCAAATCACCTCACTTCAGAAACCATCTGTTTTAGTTTATTGGTCCCACACAGCAGCCCTGGTACAATGTGGGAAAAAACTACACAAAGGCATGAACACCAAGGAGGTGAGAATCACTGGGCCCTCGTTCAGGCAACTACCATAGCTTATACTAAATAAAGCATCACAGGTAATTTCCAAACTACCAAAATGCAAAGGCATTAACTTCTTTTCAAAATCCTTTTAGATATATATTTATATTTTTAAAATATAAGAATCTCCAGTGAGCAGCAAAAACCTAATGAAAATACATACCTATTTTACATTCCAAGGCAATTAATCATCAATTCATAGAAACTATGCTATATGCCCAGAACTGTGCTAGGAACATATCTTAAGGGATGAGACAGTCATCTCAGAATTTTATCTGACAGATATCATTGTAACATCTTTTCAGAATGATGTCCTCTGCCAAGAGTTAGTCATGGAATTCAACCCCAATCCCCAGGGCTATGCCTGTACCTCTGGCTTTCTTTGGGAAATTCTGGTTTCCTCTAGGTCCTAAAAGGAAGCAGAATGCCACCTATTAGAAACAGAGAAACCTAGATTCTAGCTGTGCTCTGTTTTAAATACTGGAATACATCCAGTGTCAGCAGATTCACTGGGATTTTCCTATATTTCTACGTTTGCTCGTAATAGAAAAAAGTCTGAAAGGATGTGCACTAAACTGCTCAGAGAGGGAGTCGTGAACATTTATTGGGTAGCTGTTTCTCACCTTTCTCTTGAGCAGCAACCTTCTATCCGATAAACTGCTCCTCTTCCTACTCCTGTCGATTGAGCCAAATAGGAGCTACCATCTCCCTTTTAACTCTGTTTCTCTGGCTGCAGGAATTGGTCGGTTGTGTGATCCGAGACGCCCCCGGCCACAGTGATCAGTTCCGAGATTAGTCAGACTAATCAGAGTGCTTTCTGAGGAGGGTTGCTAGCTGGCTTCTTCTAAGTTGGGGAGGAAGACTTCTTCCCTCTACTGTCACAAAGATGACTCTTGAGCAGCTGGTGGCCAATTTCATTCCCAGTGGATGAGAACCAGTCTGAGAAAATGGAGCTAACATGCAGGAAAATGTAAAAATGAGACAGAGCTGGTGATGAGTCCCTGGTTCCCAGAGTTCTCAGAGCCAGGCCTCCCACCCTTGCCTTTTCTTGCCTTTTTTTTTTTTTTTTTTTTTTTTT
>NW_007730880.1:78555-81708 GCF_000696425.1 Galeopterus variegatus | reverse complement strand
TTGCTTTTTTTTTTTTTTTTTTTTAAAGATGACCAGTAAGGGGATCTTAACCCTTGACTTGGTGTTGTCAGCACCACGCTCTCCCATATGAGCCACAGGCCGGCCCTGGGGATCCAAACCCTTGACCTTGGTGTTATAACACTGCACTCTAACCAACTCACCTATTTGTTTAATTGGACCAAATTGGGCTTCTGTTACTTATACCCATAAGCCCTGACTAGCACTTCTTGAGAAGGGCTGGGGAAATTTCATATCAACTTTATACAGTAATCATACTAATCAGAATTTTTTTGGCTACAAATGATAGAAACATAATGACATGGTCACTGAGGAAATCACTATAAGTACAGTGTCCACCCTGATTTTTGTGTTTACCACATTCTATATTGTTCATATATTTTATAACAAAGAAGTAGCACACTGAAAAGATATTTAAGCCAAATGTATCTATATTATATGTTATATAATATTATAGATTATATTACATATAATATTATATATTACACAATATTATAGATTATAGATTTATTTGTTTTTAATATTAAGTGCTTTCCCCCTGAAGGAATATCAAACTTGTAAGAAATCTGTAAGAAATCATGTGATTTGAGCACTACAAATGCAAAATGCCCTCTCATGTTGTCCTGGATCAGAGACTGGAATATCTTCATATCTTCACTGATGATATGAAAAATGAGTGAAAATATATTTCTCTGGGAAACAAAGAGTCACAAGATAGCAGCACAGTTGACTAAACCAGGAGATATTAATTTATCTATCACTCTTGTATTACTGTGGAAAAATTACTCTCTCTGATTTACCTTTCTTATTAAAACAATAGGTAACAATAGTAATACTATTCATGTTTTAAATACACCACTGGGCAGGGATGGAGGTGGGGGGTGGGGCATTGTAGTATCTTATAAACACAGTCAACAAATAGCAGTTATAATTATTTTCTTTGTACTGTTATGAAAATAAAATCTGTTCATTTAAGGTATAAAATTAGCCTGAAATGCTGAAAGGTAATTTAAGGTCAATGGTTATATTGTTTACTATTTATTGAATATCAGCTTGTTCCAAAACTTTTACGGGGTACAAAATGAGGTCTGTGCTCTCCTGGACTTTTGAGTTCTTCAGCAAGTATTCTGTTTGCTGTTCTGGGACACTGCAGTCTTTCGTCAGTGAAGTGCTCTCTCCTGAAGTAAACTGAAATTTTAAAAGTGTGAATGGTATTCAGAATTGTGAACTGAAAGGATGAACTATATATCTATCCTAAGTGTTTAGAACGATCTGACATTAAGTATAAAGGCACTAAGAAGGTAACAATCAGTATGAAAGTAAAAATTAAAGAGGGCGATTTATGCAAAATTGTGTTTGTCTTGCTTTATCAGGAAAATAATAATAATGATGATGATAATAAATGCCCATCTCTGTAGGTGCATAAGAGCTGTTTCATTCTTGCAATTTCAGAGGGACTTTTGTGTGTAGTATACATAAAGCAAATGTATTTCACAGGGTCTGGTTTTCCAAAGCCTTGCAGTTTCTGGTTTGGCCTAGCTTCTTAAAAGTACATATAAAATGTTGACATTGCAGGGGACAGGAAACTTTCCCCAGGCTAGTCTCTGTTGTAAGATAAAGAATTGTAGCACAGCAAGGTTGCTGACTCAAAGGACAGACAGGTTACTGGGAAATTGCTGTAAGAAAATAATGCTTGCTAAGATCAAGCTTTTGTTGGTGGACCGACTTAACTTCTTGAAAATTGCATTATGGAAGGTCACCTTGCTTGTTTTACTGAATGTTACCAGCTTCTATTGTTAAACTTATTAAACTACACTTAGCAAAAACTCCACCTATGTTCTCTTCCTGTAACTTCCTGGTCTAGAGAATAAATGCAGGAAGAGAACCCCAATTCGTGGTTAATTTCCCAAATGGAAGGAATGCCTCTACCTTGAGGGTTCCAGGAGATTAACCCCTTTTTGGGGCTTCTCACTGCTCAGAAGAGATGGGCTTTGAGTAATCTTTTGTGGCTCCATCACCCAGGGGAAAAGGGGTGACCAATCTGTGGGAGGCAAAGCAACACTTTTGCACACCTAAGACAAGTTTCTCAGAAAATGGTCTGTGTCTGAGGTGAGATGGGCACTATTTGGCTAGAAATTTACCCAAATGTGATCTTCCTCTGTGTGTGGTGGGAAAGAACATGGACAGATGTAAATTTCAATCCTGTGCTTATACCTATAGGCTTTGTGTCTCTGTGGTACTTTATCTTAATAGACCTCAGTTTCCTCATCTCAATTTAAATATGTATTTGTATATATTAAATATGTATGTATCTTATACTAACAACAACTAACCCATCTGCAGACTTGTGTGGATGACACAAGATGATTAAGTGCAGTATAGTGCCTGGCATGGAGTGGGCATTCAATAGATATGAGTTGAATCATATTTATATTATTCTGTCATGAATAATAGCCTCACCCTGAATGATGATATGATTTAGAGAGCAAACTGTAGGATTGTGACCAAAATGAGATTGGGAAAATTAATGGTTGGTAGAGCATTCCTGGAGTGAAGGTTTCAGGCGGTTGTGATAGATACTCCTCCCTGGGTAGGGTAAGGTGAGAGTTCAGACTCCCTTCGGTCTGTTTGCCTTACTCAGTCAATGCTGCCTGCTGATTTCAGGAACACTTCTAGGGTCCTTTGGCCCACAACCTGGAAAACTGGTGCTTAACCTGAATGGAGCCTGTTTTCAACCCACATGTCTTAGCCCAGCATCCTTAGGTCTTCATCTAGCTTTAGTCCTATCCATCCAGCTTTTAGAAGAGAGAGGACAGAGGCATTAGGAGATGCTTCTTGACACATTGTTGATGTAATGCTTTAGTTGCTGCAAGTTTGTATTTTTGAACTAGCATTAAAACCTATAATAGGTGTAGGGTCAGCCCGTGGCTCACTTGGGATAGTGTGGTGCTGATAACACCAGGGCCATGGGTTTGGATCTCTATATAGGTATGGCCGGTTAGCTCAATGGGGAGAGTGTGGTGCTAACAACATTAAGTCGGGGGTTAAGATCCCTTTACCAGTCATCTTAAAAAAAAATAAAATAACAGTATGTGGAACCAGGATTGTAAAATTAATTAGGGTTAATTAGCAGAA
>NW_007730880.1:76549-78143 GCF_000696425.1 Galeopterus variegatus | reverse complement strand
TAGGGTCAGCCCGTGGCTCACTTGGGATAGTGTGGTGCTGATAACACCAGGGCCATGGGTTCGGATCTCTATATAGGTATGGCCGGTTAGCTCAATGGGGAGAGCGTGGTGCTAACAACATTAAGTCGGGGGTTAAGATCCCTTTACCAGTCATCTTAAAACAAAATAAAATAACAGTATGTGGAACCAGGATTGTAAAATTAATTAGGGTTAATTAGCAGAATGATACGTTTTACAATGATTACTGTCTGAGAGTTACAAGAGAGAACTCTCATTTAGGGAGAGTTTGTGGGACACAGCTCCTTTAATCTAGCAGCACCTTGGCATGATCATTGCTTTCCAGAAACTGGTCTCTAGCTTTGAAGAGTCAGCCATGGCACACTGGTAACAAGGAGTCCAATATTATTAACTGAATTTGCAAGAGATTTCTGTGTTAAATAGAAAGACAAATTCTTCATTTAAAGTGAGAAATGTAGCTGACAAATGGAACAGAATCTCTCATTCATTTGCTCAGTGCGCTCTCTCCCTTTGCGCAGGCAAATGCAGAAGGTAGCTTAGTGCAGAAAAGACATGCAGCAGGGAAGGGAGCCAATCTTGAGGCATAGTTCATCCAGGCACAGGTGAGGCTGATGAACCACCTCTGTCCCTCACGGAGAGCACCAAGTCCTTCTTAGCTAAGGTGCCACATTATGGCTTTTGGATTCCCCTTTTCAAGACTCCACCTGATTTGTAAAACAGTCTTTATTCATTGCCTATACACAGTTGTTTACATTTTGTCTTTCTTAATTATAATCACATCCATTCATGCCTTTCTTTCTTTCTTTTTTTTTCTTTTCNTGTTTACATTTTGTCTTTCTTAATTATAATCACATCCATTCATGCCTTTCTTTCTTTCTTTTCTTTTCTTTCTTTTCTTTTCTTTTTTTTTTTTTGGCAGCTGGCTGGTGCAGGGATTGAACCCTGGACCTTCTTAGTGTTATCTGCACCATGCTCTAACCAACTGAGCTAACCAGCCAGCCCCCATGCCTTTCTTAAATAATACTCTAAGCCTCTAAACAACCCGATTGGGGGTTGTTTTGTGCATTTCCCCCCAAAACTCTTTATTCACTATCTACAGCACTCTCTTGGGTTACTCTAATGCATCACTAATACCATCCATCCTATAAAATAAGAAAGTAATCTTGTTTTCCTAGTTTCAAAGTTCGTTGATTCCTACCTTATGGTGGAATCAAGCTTTGCCTTATAGATTTGCCACACAGCACCAGGATTACCTATGCAGGTGGTTAGAATCACTGTAAACTTTCAGACAATTAAAAAATGCATCTTAATGACTTGGTACTAGATTTTTTCACCACTCGTGACTATGTTGGGGGAAATTTTTAAAATTCTATATATCAATAATGATTGCTATCACATAAAATTAAGTGTCTTCAAATTGTACAGTCTTTGACCTCAATATAAAAAGGACTTAGATTCCACAGGGAGCTTTTGGGCTGTCAACTGAAATTACCTCCTTACCAAAACAGCTATTTCTCAAAAAGAACTCTACCAAAACTAGGAAATTTTAAACATTAGAGTGGCAAGTTAAGAAACG
>NW_007730880.1:67710-75786 GCF_000696425.1 Galeopterus variegatus | reverse complement strand
CCTCAATATAAAAAGGACTTAGATTCCACAGGGAGCTTTTGGGCTGTCAACTGAAATTACCTCCTTACCAAAACAGCTATTTCTCAAAAAGAACTCTACCAAAACTAGGAAATTTTAAACATTAGAGTGGCAAGTTAAGAAACGAACTAACTCTTGCTTCACAAACTGTGATAAACTTTAGGAACCAGTGTGTGCCATATGCTAAAGTAAGCCCAAGTCTAGAAGTAACAATTATTACATAACAAGGCAATAAATATGTATTCGACTGCTGCTTACTTATTATTCCCCACCTCCCAAACTCACTTTTTCCTTATTTCATACTAATACATAATTTTGGCCAACTACTTAAATAAATATCTTAATTTGTAAAATCAGAGATCTAAAAAAATCCCACAGATCTCTCCCATGGTTCCTTCACCTTTTCCCCAGATCGTTTGGATTCTCTCTCTACTTCACAAGATACACAGTTGTTTGAGCTGGTTTTTAGCACTTTTAGTATTGGAGAATCTCTAGGGAGTACAGGGTATTATGCAAACATGAAAAGTAGCTGTTTGCAAGTGAGAAATAGAATGCCAATAATGCATCCACAGTTAATGACAACCATTGTGACTCCTATGACCAAATCATGATGACAAAACCAAGAGCTTAAACCTGCACAGTAACTATGCCTGTGTTCTAGTTTAGATAGGACAGTGAACCACATTCTCCTTCTTGAAACATAGTCTGTGTAAACCAATTACATCAAGTAATAAACTCAATGGCTCTTTGAAGCACCATTCCTTCTTCCAAAAAAAAAAATTGTATCTACTCTTTTGTCTTCTTAAATTTAAACTTTGGTCTTGAAATAATTTTAAATTTACAGAAAGGTTGCAAGAATAATAGAGAGAATTCCCACATATACTTTGTACAGATTTACCAGTTTTTAAAAATTTGCTACTTATTTTTTTAACCATTTGAGAGTAGGTGGCATCTTGCCCCTTTACCCCTTTACACATCAATGTGTATTTCCTAAGAACAAGCTTATTCTTCATGTAATCACAATACAGTTAAGAAACTTAGGAAATTCAATATTGCTAGAATATTTTAATTTATTCTAGAGTCCATGTTCCAATTTTGTCAATTCATTCAACAATGAACTTTACAGCACTTTCCTTCTGCTGTGCAGGATTCAGTCTAGGTTCGTGCATTGCCTTGAGTTGCCATTTCCTTTTACTCACCTTCAGTCTGAAACAGGTTAAAGACTAAAAAAAAAAAAAGACCAAGTCCTTAGGCTTTCCTTGTTTTTCATAATGTTGACATTTTTGTTTTACAGATTGTTGTTTCCGTGGAATATTCCTGAACTTGGGTTTGTTTGATGTTTCCTCGTGATGAGATCCAGGCTATGGGTGCATCATTACGTAAGTGATGTTATGTCCTTCTTGAGGTATTCCTTCCACAGGCACATGGTGTCCATCTCTTCTTCGCTGGCAACTTAATTCTTGTCACCTGGTCAAGGTGTGGTCTTGTTTCTACTCTGCACAGTTCCTGTTTTCCGCTTTATGACTAATTGGCAAGCTATGGGGTCATGTGTACTTTTTAGGTCAGTGTTTGCACCAAATTTGTAAAATTAGAGATCTAATAAAATGCCGGGATTATCAAAGAATTTTTGAAAAAATATTTTCTAAGAATAAATTATTCCTGTCATGTTTGTGCAAAAATATATACATATCTGTGTATAACATTGGCATATAAATAGGGAGGATATAGAATATAGTGACTGACACTATAGACTCTGGAGTCAGATGCCTTAGATTTGAATCAAAATTTTACCACTTTCTTGCTGGGAAATGTAATAAGTTACCTTACCTCCCTGTACTTCAATTTCATCATCAATAAAAATGTAGAAGATGAAAATATTGTCCTAGCTCCTGGTGTTGTCACAGGAATATATGAATTAATCATATATATCTGGCATGTAGTAGGCACACAATAGATATTGAATTTTATCTGTAATATACTTATTTATATTTTATATATAATGTATACTTTAAGGGCACTCTCTTAAAAAAAAATACAGGATATTAACTAAAACTCCAAATGATGAAGTGATTATTTTTAGATGCAGCTATTATTCTTCTACTACCAGATCCAAAACATAAATTTAGACAGATATAATTTTTTAAAAATTCCTAATGCAAGTGTTTTTACTTCCTTATTCATTTCTTGAACAAATTCCTAACAAGTTCCTATAATGTGTCAGGCACAGATGTAGGCACTGGATATATAGTGGTGTACCAGATGGCTCCCATGGAGATTATAATCTAATTGGGAATATAGTTAGAAACAAGTAATATATAAATTAAGATAATTTCAGGTACTACCAAGTGTTCTGAATAAGACAAAACAAGAAAATGCAGTAGAGAGAGCCTGGGGTAGCATATTAGGTGGCTCAGTCACGGAAAGTATTTTGGTGACATACATATTAAATGTCTCTGCATTGCTTATCTAACAAAATTTTTTATAGAATTATGATTTGAACTGAAATGACATGGAACGAGTCCTTCCTAATACATTAAGCTCTCTATGAATGAGATAATATCGTGGTCGTGTAATGTTTTTTACTATTGCAGAACATGTATCAGTTAAGCTAATCTTGAATAGTGCGGCTGTTAATTAAAAATGTGTTAATGGCCAGCTGCCCCACAAAAATAAAGAAAATATGCCCTCTTTGTCATCATCTCTTCTTCATTAAGCTGCTGATGTTGTTGATGACATAGTTCTATTGAGAAACTAGTTGCGTAAACACGTCTTCCTTCTCTTTACTGTATTTTCTATTCTAGCTGTTTTGCATGCAAGTCATCCCTTCAAATATGTCTCATAGTGGCTGAAAGTTTAAAAAAAAAAAAAAGCTGAAACTTACCTCATAGCATCATAATTCCTTAATTTCGCCACAGTCTCATTTGCTCACTTCAGTGCTACACTAGCTATAATATCTGAGGATCATATTTTGTGCCTTGTGAGATCTTATTCAGGGTTTCTTATGTTACCCCCTTGGACGTGAGGAGGCTTGCAAGTCAGACTTTCATTTGAAACTGGGATTTACCACTTACCAGCTGTATGACTTCGGGAGGGTTGCTTAACCTTTCTGAGCCTCCTCTCTAAAATGTATGGTAACTGTGAGGTTTGGAGGAAATTGAGATTATATATGGAAAAGCCTACTATAATATCTTGGCTGGGGTTCAAGATGCTCATCAAATATGACATCCTCTATCTCCACTTCTTTACCCCTAGTGACCTTTGTGGAGCTAATGAGTTTCTCCAAGGAGTCCCTGAAACTGGCTAACTCCTTTCAGGACAGTTTCTTATCCTGAGAGGACAAAAAAATACCTGGATGATGAGGTAGTTTCCAAAACTACCTCAACAGGCTAGTCCAGGATTTCTGAACCTGGGAATGATAGGCCCTAAAGCACAGGAAACTGGGGTGTGCCTAGAGACTGCTGGGAGATGTGATGGCAGGAAAATCAAGCGTGGTCCACTCTGATTTGTGTAATTCATGTCCCGGGTGGTGGCAGCAGGGATTCTTGCCATTTCTAGTTCTGCTCCAGAGGAATTCTGCTGTTAGCTCTTAATGAAGTATTTATGTAGTATTGCCATTTAATTCCTAATAAATTAGAATGCAATGGTTTTATCATAATCCTTAGTTCACATTACTGATGTACCTGCCAGTTGCATAACTTTTAATGACTAAAATTCAGTGAGAAATAATGGGTTATGGTGGGAATTTTGCAAAGTATTTATAGTAGCCTGAGGCAGTAACTAGAATTCTCTTTGTTAAAACTAGATGTTTGTTTCTGATTTTTTTCTAAAAAAAAAAAAAAAAAAAAACAACATTCTGAAAACTGGAAACATTAGAAAACAAGCAAAGTGTTATATATATATATATATATATATGTATTACTCATAGTCCAGAACAAAATTTCTCAAAAATGTGATCTGTATCAGGATCTCCTGGTTGCTTGTAAACTATGTAACTTCATGGACCCTCCAGAAATACTAAATGAAAATCCCTAAGGGTGGGACTCAGAATCTACATTCAATGAGCTTCACAAGTGACTCTTGAGGCAGGCTAAAGTTACAGAACTGGACTCTTACCATATATCTAACATGTGTATCACCCATCAACTACTAAATTCTTTTTATCAAAATATAATAAAGCAAGTACGATACTGAAAAAGTCTGTTTTAGAAAATGATTTGCAAGTTTTTGTATAGCAATTTGCAAGTTTCTACTGAATTAATACTTTGCCTGGATAATAATCTTTTCTACAATAGGGTGAGCACAGAGTATAAGAAAAACATTGATCAATGAGGAAATTAGATGTTGATTTACGTAAATTTGCAACCCAACCCTGCCCTCATTTAGTGGTCTTAAAACCCTAGGACGATACTCAAGGAGAGTGCTTGCCTTAGCTCTTTTGTTTGGTTTTATTTCCCATGTGCTAGGTGTAAGGCTAATACACACATGCGCTCTTCACGTTTGGACAGCTGGAGCAGAAGCCATATGCATTTCACAACCCCAGTGTTGGTTTTGAGTCCTGTGACCTTGAAAGAGGGGTGACAACCAGGTGATGATTCTGTGAGTACACAGTGGCCAGGCTTATACCTATAGGTATTGCTTTATCTCTGTTTAGTTAAAGGACACAATGTACAAGTATGATCAGCACCCATCTGACCGCAGAAATGGTTAGCTAAATCTGAATTCTTTTCTAAAACAGAGTTGCATAGAGGAAATAACTTAGAAAACGGATTTTGGAGTCAGATAGACCTGACTTCAAATTCTGACCTCATCATTCCAAACTGTGTGACCTTAGGTCTCAGTTTTCTCATATGCAATGAGCATAATACCTAACATGGGAGTGAGGATTAAATGTCTTAATGTATTTAAAGTGTATGCACGTAGAAGTCTTAATAAAGGGTGTTACAATTATTATCTTTTCACTTAAAGTCTAAACATCAGAAGAGACAGAGTAAAAGGAAATTTCTGAGGGTCTCGGCAAAGCCCTAAGCAATTGTGCCAAACATAAAATTTTGCTCTCTCCAACATGTTTATTTTTGTATAAAAATGGTGTGCCCTCCCCCCATCTCTACAGTAAATTGTTACTCTAGGAAGCTGCACTATATTTATCCTAAAGCCTCAAATGCCCCTGGGTAAATACATACACAGTAGTTTGAGAGCAGGCATCTAACCTCTGAAGAATAAGCCCACATTCCTTCTTAGGGCCCTTCACGATCCAGGTGCTGTTTATTTACTCTATCCTCTGTTCTTTCCAAAATGCCTCCCACTTCCCAAAATAGAAGGTCCTTTAGCTGCCTTATGCCTTTATTTCAGTGGTTTCACCCTTCCTGAAATGAAGGGCCTTCCTTCCAACTCTTTGTTTTCGTCCGTTCAGGCTACTATAACAAAATGCCATAGACCAGGTGGCTTAGAAACAACAACCATTTATTTCTCACTGTTCTGGAGTCTGGGAAGTCCAAGATCAAGGCACCACAGATTTGGTGTCTGGTGAGAGCCGGTTTCCTGGTCTTTGATGGCACCTTGTCACGGTGTCCTCAGATGGTGCAAGGGCAGGTCCCTCAGGCCCCTTTTATACAGGCTCTAATCCCATTCACACAGGCTCCAGCCCCATGGTCTAATCACCTCCCAGAGGCCCCACCTCTTAATACCATCACTTTGAGAGTTAGGGTTTCAGCATATGCATCTAGGGAGACACAAGCATTCAGACCATAGCACTCCTGGTCTCTGTCTCCCCCTCCCCACAGATCCAGCTGAAAAGACACTTGTGTGAAGCCTCCCCCAGCTTCTGCAGGCAGCGGCATGGCTCTGTCCAGTGTGCTTCTGGTGCATATCACAGATATGCTTCCATTGCTCACCAAGGAGGTGAACCTGGTCTCACTCGTCTTTCTATCTCCTAGTGCAGGGGATACTTAGCACTCGACCAGTTGTCACAGATGTAATTGATTAATGAAAGAAAGACACCTGGAAAAGCAGTTGTTTTAAAAAGATTTTTTCTCACACCCAGGATCTTTCTTTGGGCATAGCGGGTAGCATAAGTCCAACATTTTAAAGTGAGACATTCTGAATGATCTTAGCCCATATGCATTAGTGTGGACCCTGGAAACCTGGTACATGCAAAAGGCCTTTACATTAATTATATGACTTTATTATACTTTCTCTTCATATTATGTATTTTTAGGGAAAGACAACTTTTAAGTTAAAATTTTTAAATTTTGCAGGTGGACTCAATGTTTGGAAAATGAGGGAGGAGATGGTTTACCAAAACAAGGCCATTTTTGTTTTCATATTTTTAGTTTGTCAGAGCAGACTAAATTCAGTCCTCCTGCAATTTTTCTCAGAAGTTTTCTCCTTTAAATAGGTAAGTGATGATCTCAAAAAGCATTCACACACATACACACGGACACACAGCTGTTGAGAGGAAAGAAATAAAGCCGTTATAGGAATCCAGTGTTCTGGGAATTTTGCTGTATTTGGCTTTAAATAGACAATATGCACTGAAAATTGTCAGATGTGGCAGTTTGGTTTATTTAATTGCGGATACTAGAAATAACCACCACCAAGAAAAAATAGCCCAAAAAACTCTACTTCCAAACGAGTTTGCTCATAAAATGTGCTACTGCCCTAAAGGTTTGCATTAATTTCTACCCCCCAGTACTTTAGTAATCCTATACATAGTGCTAGCACATATCAATATCTTAAAGAAATACAGAACCAGAGTTATAAGTTTATTTTGAATCTTCATTCCTATTCTTACCTCTCTATAGTATAATTGCCTTTAAAGGCTGTTTGAGAATCAGCTCAAGAATTATTTATTGAGCTTCTGCTGTCTGTCAGGTCTGTGCATACTGAATGCTTTCACCATGATGACGAGCAAGACATGGTTCCTGATCTCTAGGAGCTCACAGTCTAATCAGAGAGAGATGTAAAGAAATACATACAATAGAGCTCATTTATGGTGTTCAGGGACCTAAGGCCTTCCTTCGGTAATTGACATAATTAGCATGTGCTTTATCTTTATTAACAAAACTGTAAGTATACGTCTTGTTCTCTACAAATCTCTAATTCACTTAAAAATGCAAATCGGTATAAGCATTCATGAGCACACACACACCAGCATGTGTGCTGAAGACACTGATATCTATGAAGAGGCAACAAGAGGATACAAATTTGAATGTAAAAGTTGTAGTTTTCACTGGAAAATATAAAAAATGAATTATTACTTGCACTATAAGTTTAGCTTAAAATAAGTGATGCTGGAGCTAGCAGGTTAGCTCAGTTGGTGAGAGCATGGTGTTTCAACACCAAGGTCAAGGGTTTGGATCCCTGTACTGGCCAGCTGCCTAAAAAATAAATAAAATAAGCGAGGCTTTATTTTAGGCAAAAACTATAAGAATTCTTTCCCATTAAAATAGAAATTATATATATAAATATATATACACACACACACATATATATATACATGCGTGTGTGTGTATATATATATTTATTTGTGTGTGTGGCTGGCCAGTACAGGTTTCAAACCCTGGACCCTGATGTTACCAGCACCACGCTCTAACCAACTGAGCTAACCAGCCAGTCTGCAAATTATATTTCTATCTTAAAAATAACTAACTAAATAAATAAATACATTCTTAAAAACATGATTATTTTCCTCAAAATTTCACCCTTAATTCAACCTTATTGAATTAATATTTTCAAAACTATAAACTGTCAGCCTTTTCAGGGACATTTTCTGAGGTTACTTGTTAGTGAATAACCAAGAAATTTTGAAGACAATTGCTTTTACTAAGTATTGATAATTTCTAGATGGTTCAGGGTATTAGTGAATTTTAATTATGGGTTTGTTTGTTCATTTGTTTTTGTCTTAGTGAGCATCAAGTGGTAAACCTCTATGAAAAAGATCACAGAGACTTCTGTGGTTGAAATGGATCAAGGACAATTCACAACGTTCAGAAAAAACGAGGTGAACAATATCAAATTCCTCAAATTCCTCACCCCTGAGAACCCAAATACATAAGCACT
>NW_007730880.1:50477-66710 GCF_000696425.1 Galeopterus variegatus | reverse complement strand
TTTAAAAAAAAAAAAAAAAAAAAAAGCACATTCTGAAAACTGGAAACATTAGAAAACAAGCAAAGTGTTATATATATATATATATATGTATTACTCATAGTCCAGAACAAAATTTCTCAAAAATGTGATCTGTATCAGGATCTCCTGGTTGCTTGTAAACTATGTAACTTCATGGACCCTCCAGAAATACTAAATGAAAATCCCTAAGGGTGGGACTCAGAATCTACATTCAATGAGCTTCACAAGTGACTCTTGAGGCAGGCTAAAGTTACAGAACTGGACTCTTACCATATATCTAACATGTGTATCACCCATCAACTACTAAATTCTTTTTATCAAAATATAATAAAGCAAGTACGATACTGAAAAAGTCTGTTTTAGAAAATGATTTGCAAGTTTTTGTATAGCAATTTGCAAGTTTCTACTGAATTAATACTTTGCCTGGATAATAATCTTTTCTACAATAGGGTGAGCACAGAGTATAAGAAAAACATTGATCAATGAGGAAATTAGATGTTGATTTACGTAAATTTGCAACCCAACCCTGCCCTCATTTAGTGGTCTTAAAACCCTAGGACGATACTCAAGGAGAGTGCTTGCCTTAGCTCTTTTGTTTGGTTTTATTTCCCATGTGCTAGGTGTAAGGCTAATACACACATGCGCTCTTCACGTTTGGACAGCTGGAGCAGAAGCCATATGCATTTCACAACCCCAGTGTTGGTTTTGAGTCCTGTGACCTTGAAAGAGGGGTGACAACCAGGTGATGATTCTGTGAGTACACAGTGGCCAGGCTTATACCTATAGGTATTGCTTTATCTCTGTTTAGTTAAAGGACACAATGTACAAGTATGATCAGCACCCATCTGACCGCAGAAATGGTTAGCTAAATCTGAATTCTTTTCTAAAACAGAGTTGCATAGAGGAAATAACTTAGAAAACGGATTTTGGAGTCAGATAGACCTGACTTCAAATTCTGACCTCATCATTCCAAACTGTGTGACCTTAGGTCTCAGTTTTCTCATATGCAATGAGCATAATACCTAACATGGGAGTGAGGATTAAATGTCTTAATGTATTTAAAGTGTATGCACGTAGAAGTCTTAATAAAGGGTGTTACAATTATTATCTTTTCACTTAAAGTCTAAACATCAGAAGAGACAGAGTAAAAGGAAATTTCTGAGGGTCTCGGCAAAGCCCTAAGCAATTGAGCCAAACATAACATTTTGCTCTCTCCAACATGTTTATTTTTGTATAAAAATGGTGTGCACATCAGAAGAGACAGAGTAAAAGGAAATTTCTGAGGGTCTCGGCAAAGCCCTAAGCAATTGTGCCAAACATAAAATTTTGCTCTCTCCAACATGTTTATTTTTGTATAAAAATGGTGTGCCCCTCCCCCCATCTCTACAGTAAATTGTTACTCTAGGAAGCTGCACTATATTTATCCTAAAGCCTCAAATGCCCCTGGGTAAATACATACACAGTAGTTTGAGAGCAGGCATCTAACCTCTGAAGAATAAGCCCACATTCCTTCTTAGGGCCCTTCACGATCCAGGTGCTGTTTATTTACTCTATCCTCTGTTCTTTCCAAAATGCCTCCCACTTCCCAAAATAGAAGGTCCTTTAGCTGCCTTATGCCTTTATTTCAGTGGTTTCACCCTTCCTGAAATGAAGGGCCTTCCTTCCAACTCTTTGTTTTCGTCCGTTCAGGCTACTATAACAAAATGCCATAGACCAGGTGGCTTAGAAACAACAACCATTTATTTCTCACTGTTCTGGAGTCTGGGAAGTCCAAGATCAAGGCACCACAGATTTGGTGTCTGGTGAGAGCCGGTTTCCTGGTCTTTGATGGCACCTTGTCACGGTGTCCTCAGATGGTGCAAGGGCAGGTCCCTCAGGCCCCTTTTATACAGGCTCTAATCCCATTCACACAGGCTCCAGCCCCATGGTCTAATCACCTCCCAGAGGCCCCACCTCTTAATACCATCACTTTGAGAGTTAGGGTTTCAGCATATGCATCTAGGGAGACACAAGCATTCAGACCATAGCACTCCTGGTCTCTGTCTCCCCCTCCCCACAGATCCAGCTGAAAAGACACTTGTGTGAAGCCTCCCCCAGCTTCTGCAGGCAGCGGCATGGCTCTGTCCAGTGTGCTTCTGGTGCATATCACAGATATGCTTCCATTGCTCACCAAGGAGGTGAACCTGGTCTCACTCGTCTTTCTATCTCCTAGTGCAGGGGATACTTAGCACTCGACCAGTTGTCACAGATGTAATTGATTAATGAAAGAAAGACACCTGGAAAAGCAGTTGTTTTAAAAAGATTTTTTCTCACACCCAGGATCTTTCTTTGGGCATAGCGGGTAGCATAAGTCCAACATTTTAAAGTGAGACATTCTGAATGATCTTAGCCCATATGCATTAGTGTGGACCCTGGAAACCTGGTACATGCAAAAGGCCTTTACATTAATTATATGACTTTATTATACTTTCTCTTCATATTATGTATTTTTAGGGAAAGACAACTTTTAAGTTAAAATTTTTAAATTTTGCAGGTGGACTCAATGTTTGGAAAATGAGGGAGGAGATGGTTTACCAAAACAAGGCCATTTTTGTTTTCATATTTTTAGTTTGTCAGAGCAGACTAAATTCAGTCCTCCTGCAATTTTTCTCAGAAGTTTTCTCCTTTAAATAGGTAAGTGATGATCTCAAAAAGCATTCACACACATACACACGGACACACAGCTGTTGAGAGGAAAGAAATAAAGCCGTTATAGGAATCCAGTGTTCTGGGAATTTTGCTGTATTTGGCTTTAAATAGACAATATGCACTGAAAATTGTCAGATGTGGCAGTTTGGTTTATTTAATTGCGGATACTAGAAATAACCACCACCAAGAAAAAATAGCCCAAAAAACTCTACTTCCAAACGAGTTTGCTCATAAAATGTGCTACTGCCCTAAAGGTTTGCATTAATTTCTACCCCCCAGTACTTTAGTAATCCTATACATAGTGCTAGCACATATCAATATCTTAAAGAAATACAGAACCAGAGTTATAAGTTTATTTTGAATCTTCATTCCTATTCTTACCTCTCTATAGTATAATTGCCTTTAAAGGCTGTTTGAGAATCAGCTCAAGAATTATTTATTGAGCTTCTGCTGTCTGTCAGGTCTGTGCATACTGAATGCTTTCACCGTGATGACGAGCAAGACATGGTTCCTGATCTCTAGGAGCTCACAGTCTAATCAGAGAGAGATGTAAAGAAATACATACAATAGAGCTCATTTATGGTGTTCAGGGACCTAAGGCCTTCCTTCGGTAATTGACATAATTAGCATGTGCTTTATCTTTATTAACAAAACTGTAAGTATACGTCTTGTTCTCTACAAATCTCTAATTCACTTAAAAATGCAAATCGGTATAAGCATTCATGAGCACACACACACCAGCATGTGTGCTGAAGACACTGATATCTATGAAGAGGCAACAAGAGGATACAAATTTGAATGTAAAAGTTGTAGTTTTCACTGGAAAATATAAAAAATGAATTATTACTTGCACTATAAGTTTAGCTTAAAATAAGTGATGCTGGAGCTAGCAGGTTAGCTCAGTTGGTGAGAGCATGGTGTTTCAACACCAAGGTCAAGGGTTTGGATCCCTGTACTGGCCAGCTGCCTAAAAAATAAATAAAATAAGCGAGGCTTTATTTTAGGCAAAAACTATAAGAATTCTTTCCCATTAAAATAGAAATTATATATATAAATATATATACACACACACACATATATATATACATGCGTGTGTGTGGGCTTTATTTTAGGCAAAAACTATAAGAATTCTTTCCCATTAAAATAGAAATTATATATATATATATATATACACACACACACATATATATACATGCGTGTGTGTGTATATATATATATTTATTTGTGTGTGTGGCTGGCCAGTACAGGTTTCAAACCCTGGACCCTGATGTTACCAGCACCACGCTCTAACCAACTGAGCTAACCAGCCAGTCTGCAAATTATATTTCTATCTTAAAAATAACTAACTAAATAAATAAATACATTCTTAAAAACATGATTGAGCTAACCAGCCAGTCTGCAAATTATATTTCTATCTTAAAAATAACTAACTAAATAAATACATTTTTAAAAACATGAATATTTTCCTCAAAATTTCACCCTTAATTCAACCTTATTGAATTAATATTTTCAAAACTATAAACTGTCAGCCTTTTCAGGGACATTTTCTGAGGTTACTTGTTAGTGAATAACCAAGAAATTTTGAAGACAATTGCTTTTACTAAGTATTGATAATTTCTAGATGGTTCAGGGTATTAGTGAATTTTAATTATGGGTTTGTTTGTTCATTTGTTTTTGTCTTAGTGAGCATCAAGTGGTAAACCTCTATGAAAAAGATCACAGAGACTTCTGTGGTTGAAATGGATCAAGGACAATTCACAACGTTCAGAAAAAACGAGGTGAACAATATCAAATTCCTCAAATTCCTCACCCCTGAGAACCCAAATACATAAGCACTCAATAAGCATTGAGGGAAGTTGGTGATCTAACTTGAAACTCAAGAGAAAAATAATCACTGTGAAATGATTTAAGCAGTTGTCACATACAGGAACTATGTCCAGTTGGAGATTTTGCTTCCAGAAGCCACTGAATGGAAATATTCCAGGAAGAAAATCAGAATGCTTTTATGAGATTTGATTTGCCTGGAGGAAGATAGAGTTGGTGTTCTTTAGCCCAAACATTTATACTCTTACACCTTTACAAAGAGGTCTGCAGAGAGATAACCTACTCCTTGAAACTGTGATTCAGGCTTGACTTTCAAAATGACCGTAATGCCTGCTGTCATTGTGGCTGGCCACCTTTGGGTTACGATCAGGCATTCATATTCCCATGTCTGGTTGTAAAAAGGAAAAAGTGCTTTAATTATACTGACGAGGTATTCCATTTCAAAGCTGTTTGAAGTCATCTGCTACTCACTCATGAAGTGGAATTTGTAACATCAGAATCTAGACCCCCAATAAATCAAATCTCCAGTAAGTTATGACAGATTTTAGGGAAAATCATGGTGTTCTTGTTCTCTCATAGGGCATCGAACTTACTCCTATGGACAAATTGGCCATAGTGAACTCTATTTTTCCATCTTGCTACACATTAATCTTTTGGGGGACATAGATGTGTCTATTCAGCAATGGATTCCCAGTGGCTAGTATACTACCTGGTACATATTTTGTTTCTTTGTGGTGGCTAGCCTGCATGAGGATCCGAACCCTTGACCCTGTTGTTATAAAACCACACTCTAACCAATTGAGCTAACTGGCCAGCCCCTACACAGTACATGTTAACTTCTTAAAAACATAGTTGTTAAAAGAACACATGGTCATCCATTAATATGTAATCTAATGGCCACTAGATAACTAGTGCTGTGTTACGGATATGATGAAGCACCACGTTAGAAATGTCCCCTTTCCTCTAGAAGCCTAGATTTTTATTACCAATCTGTAAAATTAACATAAATAGCTAATAGCATTCTTGATGCAACTTAAGCTATATGTAAGACCTACTTCAATGATGCAAAGCAGTACAATAATTCCTGATAAATTACAAAGGGGGAGGAGATTTTGTATTTAAATCTTTTTATATGATTCCAAGATAATCTTGGAATATCCTTGCACATTCTTTATTTTTATTTATTTATTTATTTATTTTGTCTTTTTTTCCGTGTCCGGCAACGGATCGCAACCCTCAGTGTTGCCCCCGTACCGGACCGGGGACCGGCAACGGGATTGCAACCCTCGGTGTGCTCCCGCGCCTCGCTCAACCAGTGAGCGGGAACCGGTCCGCATGTGGGATCCGAACCCTCGGGCAGGAGCGCCGCCACGCTTCCCAAGCGGCGCACTATCCAGTGCGCCACCGGGCCGGCCCCACATTCTTTACTTTTTAATAGCAGGTGCCTTTGGGTGATTTTCTGGAACACACCTTTATACTCTGGCCCAATGGATTTTTTAAAAATGTCTTCCAGAGTGTATCTGGAAAAAGAAATAAAGAAATAAACATTTCTGGAGTTTACACTGTGTCCCCAGATACTGTACTAAATGCTTCTTTATTTCCTTTGAGTTGATTGTCACAATATTCTTATGAAGTAGCTATGAAACTCCCATTTTATGGGTAAGGAAATCAGTAATCATTATTTTTAATCTCTCAAGGAATGGAAAATATATGGATTGGATGGTATCGAGAGCAAAACTGTGCTCAATCCTGAGATATATCAGTACTGAAAGATATCTAGAGCAGATGAAATAGATCAAAACACACCTCCCCAGGGAATAACCACATGTCACAGCATGCACTGTAATAAACGCATAATATTGTTGAGTGTATTCCCACAGGGCCTTTTAAATTAATTGGGGTGGATCTAGGAGACTTTAAGCCTGGTGGGTGTGGTTGCTAGTGGAGAATTGGTAAATCATCTTTGAGGCCAAGTTGGTCTATGTGGGTCACAGTAAAATGCTGGCATACTCCCCAGGGTTCAGTCCTTAGAATTTTTTACATACATCCCAAATTTATACATATCCCAAATTTGCTTATACGTACCCCAAATTTACATCTCCAACTTCAGCGTCTCTAGAGTTTCAGACTCAGATAAACCTACTCCTTAACGTCTCTGAAACATGTTGAACTCTTGATATTTTTTCCTCAAATCAGCTCCTTCTTCATCAATGGCAAATCAGCTCATAAGTCCACTCACGATCTGGCACTTTATTACCTCCCTGACTTCTCCTACCTCTCTCTTCTTTGCTCACTCCAGTCGCTTGGCCTTCCCTACTATTCTCTAAGCACACCTGGCATTTTTGTGCCTTAGGACCTTTGCACTTGCAGTTCTGTATTTGGGATGCTTTTCCCCTCGATAGCCACATGGCTTCCTCCCTCATCACCCTCAGGTCTGTGCACAAAAGTGACCTTCTCAATGAGCCTTTCCCATCTAAAATTGCAACTCCCTCCCCATCCCCCAAATCCCCAGCACTTTCCATCCCCCTTCTTGCTTTACTTTTCTGTTTTGCACTTATCACTATCTAATCATGCTCTTATTTTTCTTATTATCAATAAGAAGTAGTTCATCAAATTTAAGATACCTTTAATTGTAAGAGGCAATGTTATTTTTGTATCAGGAAAGAAGAACAGCTGCCAATTACAAATGCGAGATGATACCATCACATTATAATTTCAGAGATGTCAAAATACAAAACATTTTGCACCTTAGACTTGATGAAATAAGATATTTTCTTTATTGTATCTCTCTCCCACTAAAATGCAAACTCCATTTGGTTGTGGTATTTATCTGTTTGGTTCACTGCTGTGTTATCTGGCACGTGGTAGATGTTTAATAACTATCGAATAAATGTCAAAGAACTGGTAAAAATAAGTAAATGATAAACTGTTATGTAAGCAGAGTATATCTGTTCTAACTGCCTTAGAAGACTGAAATCTAAGAAGAAAAAGATAATAGAAGATATCAGAGTTTGGTCTGAGTTTCCTAGAATTTTCTGGAACCTCTAGAGAAGATGAGAGAGCATAATAATTCCATTAGGGCTTCTGGTATTCTTTGGTTGAATGCATACAAAGGCCATTCAACCTCATTTAAAGGTTTGTCTGGAATAGTCTCTGCCACAAAAGATACTTATATCCCTTATAAAGATACCTAGCAAGCTCCATATTACTCAGATTCTCAGCTCCAGTGTCACCTCCTCAGAGAGGCATTCCAAGATTGCCCAATCCAGAAAAAGTAGCCACCACCACCATCACCACCACCACCACTACCGTCACCATCACCATCAAAACTGTCACCACCACCACCCCGTCACCATCACTCCCATCACCATCGTCACCACCACCACACCCACCACCACCACTGCCACCCCCCAGCCCTACCCATTCACTCTATCTCATCACCCTGTTGTCTTTTCCTTGTAGTACTTATCACTACATGAAATTTTAGTGCATCTCTCCCAAATCCCACTAGAATGCAATCCCATTAGAAAGGGACATTGCATATCTTGTTCCTCTCTGTTGTCATCATGCCTAGAACACTGTCTGGAACATTCTAAAGACTTAATAATTATTTGTTAAGAAAATGAATATACAATAGAGTATTTACATCCCTCCAAACCTGCTCTCCCCCATTGTGACCTAAAAAAGTTCTAAAGAGTTCTACTGTTGAAGTCATTTCTTTGAGTAAAGTTATGAATATTCAGGACATTTGATTATAAAGCAAATGCAATATTTGGACAAAGATAACATTAGCCAAGGTATACCCATTAACCCCTTAATAGGTACTACTTTGTCTGATGGGCAATTTTTATCTAGTCAAAAACAAAGACCTGAGAGATGGGGAAAAGTTAAATGGCTTGGAGTAAGGCCACTGTGGTTGAGAGCAGGGACCAGGAAAGTGAGAGTCCTGAGGAGCTAGTTTCCCTGGACCTGCAAGTGAGAAGGAAAATTGGGGAGAATTAAATGGCTGAGTCTGACCTCTTTAACATTTGCCCAGAATTTGACGGAGCCCAAGGGCTGCTTACTCTTTCTTCCCTTCTCTCTGCCTTCACCCTGTGATTTTTCTTAGCACCTTTTTATAGTCATCCCTACTAAACAAAAAAGAATGTTCACTGTGCATTTTAGTTTCTTTTTCCAGAAAAAAAGATAATATATTATTTGTGTCATGTAATCTTAGATCTAAAATTTTTTTTTTCTGATTTCTACCTCTAATTTTCTTGCTGTAAGTTAAGCTGATTCTTTCTTTGCACTGACTTTAATAGAAAGAAAATGTTTGTTTAGTGTATAATTCACAGAATGTCTCTTCCTGTATTCAGAGACCCTCATTAGTTAGGCCAGGTGAGGAACAAAAATATTCAGCTTTATTTGCTTTAAAGGGGATGGGGGAGTTTATTGGAAGGACACCAACCAGTATTTATAAGCCCACTTTTGTCAACCCACTTTGCTTAGACACTTTATCTCAGTTTTCTTCAGTTTAAAGTATCATAGATCTTTAAGCCTTTTCCTGGGGGGCCTGTTTCACAAAACATTAATTAGTTTTGTGGTTCTTTCATAAAGTCATCCCACTTCTCTTTTTTCCTCTAATAATATAAAAACTTTCCAACCAGTAGATTTCTTTTGAATCCCTGAGTATCTAAAGCATGAATTTATATCCTCACTGAAGAAAATTATACAACCATCAGCTTTCTTCTATGTATCTTTAAGTAATTGATTTTTTTTCACCTATAACTCTATTATGGCAATCAGTTCATAAATATTGTCAGTGCATGCCCCAGACCTAGATTGTTTGAAACTCAGTTAAATAAGAAAAAGAGAGAGATTAAAAAGAAAGACTGAAAATGTATTGTAGGGATAACTGTACTTGGTTAGTCAGGGATAGAGAATCCAAATCTTCAAACATAGACAATTCAATAGTCATAAAAAGCCTAAAATTGTGCATTTGTATTAATCCTGTGTTAAAGTGATTTTTTTTTTTTTTTGGTATCTTCAAGTGAAGATCTTGTGTGTAGAAAAAATTATTCAAAACTTTTTAACTGAAGTTACAAGTTCTAAATAATAGTTCTTTATTAAGGTGTTAAATTACATTTACCAATATTATTCAAAGTTCAGTCATTATTAACAATCAAATTTAAGGGCCATCAATTAATGTTTGATCTCACTTACAGATAAACTCCTTTGAACATCTTACACTCTATTTACAAAATTAAAACATTAATTTTCTTTTCAACACTATAATTGTCTGATTTAACAAACAAACCTTCCTGGTACCAAATAAATCACAAATCTAATGAACTTTAAGATTTCTCAACTATTCTAATGAGTTGATACTCAATAAGATTGCAACTTAAATCACAAGTTTAAAAATACTAAAAATTCTACATCTACACAGATTTTCTAACACAATATATGTTAACACTATGAAAAATTTTCTAAATCTTTATTTATAGAGTTGAAAGATGCTTAGTCACCAAGGGAGTAATTATGTCACCCTTCACAGTTTGGGGAATTACCTCTCTATGTATTTTTTGGATTGTGTGAAACTTCGTAAGGACCAGGTGATATGAGCTGAGGTAACACCAGATCCTTATTTATGACACTGAAGGGCATACTGGCATACTGAGCCCTATGTATATAGCCCATAACAGAGATTTCATCATTTGAAACAAAAGGTGGTCACTTAGCCAAAGACTTTAGATCTGAGTCATTTATTACATAATTTTCAAATCATATTAGGATCTGTAACACCCACTCTTGAAGCTGCCTCATTTGATTGGATTTCATATTTCTTTGGCTTTTGAGACATTTAAATGTCTCTTTTTAGTCAAACCCCTGCATTCTTTTCATATACTTTTAAGTTTTAGAGCCACCCAACTCTCAGAGATAATAAGTTAATAATCCATTAAATTCTGGCTATGTCTCACGATTTGTCTGATTATCTTATCGTAAGTTCTAAGATCATCAAGCTGACACCTTACCAATCCCCTTCTAAAAATGCATCCCAAAGAAATATTTACAGATGTGCAAAAGAATTCAACCACAGAGATTTCATCACAGTATTATTTTTAGTCGAAAATGATCCAAATGTCAAACAAAGCCTTCTTTTGTTATTTAAAAGTTCCATAAAGTCAAGAACCATAGTTTGTTCATTTTTATCTCATTTTTCTTCTAGGATCTACTTACGGCATTGCACACAGAAGGTGCTCAATAAATGCTTGATAATTAAATTGGTAACTAAATAGTTTCATGGACACACCTCTGCATCAATTGTGGCAGTAGGAGTGTAGCTTGGGAGGACTTTATATTTCAAAACATCTCCATGATCTATTCCTTAAAATGAATAATTGGTATTTTCTCATCTTATGTCAAGTGCTATACAAACTCACAGCTTTAATCCTCTCTTTATAATAGGACATAGCTCCTAAGCCGCTCCATCTAAAATTCTAGATCTGCCACTCCTCTGTAAGAAGCAGTTTTGAAAAGAGGAAAAAAACAACTTCTTGATCCCCTTTGTCATATTTGTCCTTTAATGGGAGGAAAGGGTATAGGAAGGAGAGTCCAAACCAGCTAAGAAACAGATGCCTCCGCTTTGTTACCAATTAATCATATCAAAATGCTTACATTTTCCAAAGTTTGTGCAATAAACATATATTCCTTTTGTATTAAAGTAAAATAATAAATAAAATAGACTTTAAAAATTATGATTAAGTAATTCTATAATCTACTCTCATTTTTTCTTTTCTTTTCTTTTTTTCTTTTTTTTTTGCCAATAGTCTCAAAGCTTTTGTTGTTAATATCCACAGGATTGTGAGGCTAATCATATCAAAATGCTTACATTTTCCAAAGTTTGTGCAATAAACATATATTCCTTTTGTAATAAAGTAAAATAATAAATAAAATAGACTTTAAAAATTATGATTAAGTAATTCTATAATCTGCTCTCATTTTATCTTTTCTTTTCTTTTTTTGCCAATAGTCTCAAAGCTTTTGTTGTTAATATCCACAGGATTGTGAGGGTGGGGCTTTTCTGGGCAGAGTGCTGAAATTCATTGTCATTGGAAACTTTACCTATACACACNAAGATACTTATATCCCTTATAAAGATACCTAGCAAGCTCCATATTACTCAGATTCTCAGCTCAAGTGTCACCTCCTCAGAGAGGCATTCCAAGATTGCCCAATCCAGAAAAAGTAGCCACCACCACCATCACCACCACCACCACTACCGTCACCATCACCATCAAAACTGTCACCACCACCACCCCGTCACCATCACTCCCATCACCATCGTCACCACCACCACACCCACCACCACCACTGCCACCCCCCAGCCCTACCCATTCACTCTATCTCATCACCCTGTTGTCTTTTCCTTGTAGTACTTATCACTACATGAAATTTTAGTGCATCTCTCCCAAATCCCACTAGAATGCAATCCCATTAGAAAGGGACATTGCATATCTTGTTCCTCTCTGTTGTCATCATGCCTAGAACACTGTCTGGAACATTCTAAAGACTTAATAATTATTTGTTAAGAAAATGAATATACAATAGAGTATTTACATCCCTCCAAACCTGCTCTCCCCCATTGTGACCTAAAAAAGTTCTAAAGAGTTCTACTGTTGAAGTCATTTCTTTGAGTAAAGTTATGAATATTCAGGACATTTGATTATAAAGCAAATGCAATATTTGGACAAAGATAACATTAGCCAAGGTATACCCATTAACCCCTTAATAGGTACTACTTTGTCTGATGGGCAATTTTTATCTAGTCAAAAACAAAGACCTGAGAGATGGGGAAAAGTTAAATGGCTTGGAGTAAGGCCACTGTGGTTGAGAGCAGGGACCAGGAAAGTGAGAGTCCTGAGGAGCTAGTTTCCCTGGACCTGCAAGTGAGAAGGAAAATTGGGGAGAATTAAATGGCTGAGTCTGACCTCTTTAACATTTGCCCAGAATTTGACGGAGCCCAAGGGCTGCTTACTCTTTCTTCCCTTCTCTCTGCCTTCACCCTGTGATTTTTCTTAGCACCTTTTTATAGTCATCCCTACTAAACAAAAAAGAATGTTCACTGTGCATTTTAGTTTCTTTTTCCAGAAAAAAAGATAATATATTATTTGTGTCATGTAATCTTAGATCTAAAATTTTTTTTTTCTGATTTCTACCTCTAATTTTCTTGCTGTAAGTTAAGCTGATTCTTTCTTTGCACTGACTTTAATAGAAAGAAAATGTTTGTTTAGTGTATAATTCACAGAATGTCTCTTCCTGTATTCAGAGACCCTCATTAGTTAGGCCAGGTGAGGAACAAAAATATTCAGCTTTATTTGCTTTAAAGGGGATGGGGGAGTTTATTGGAAGGACACCAACCAGTATTTATAAGCCCACTTTTGTCAACCCACTTTGCTTAGACACTTTATCTCAGTTTTCTTCAGTTTAAAGTATCATAGATCTTTAAGCCTTTTCCTGGGGGGCCTGTTTCACAAAACATTAATTAGTTTTGTGGTTCTTTCATAAAGTCATCCCACTTCTCTTTTTTCCTCTAATAATATAAAAACTTTCCAACCAGTAGATTTCTTTTGAATCCCTGAGTATCTAAAGCATGAATTTATATCCTCACTGAAGAAAATTATACAACCATCAGCTTTCTTCTATGTATCTTTAAGTAATTGATTTTTTTTCACCTATAACTCTATTATGGCAATCAGTTCATAAATATTGTCAGTGCATGCCCCAGACCTAGATTGTTTGAAACTCAGTTAAATAAGAAAAAGAGAGAGATTAAAAAGAAAGACTGAAAATGTATTGTAGGGATAACTGTACTTGGTTAGTCAGGGATAGAGAATCCAAATCTTCAAACATAGACAATTCAATAGTCATAAAAAGCCTAAAATTGTGCATTTGTATTAATCCTGTGTTAAAGTGATTTTTTTTTTTTTTTGGTATCTTCAAGTGAAGATCTTGTGTGTAGAAAAAATTATTCAAAACTTTTTAACTGAAGTTACAAGTTCTAAATAATAGTTCTTTATTAAGGTGTTAAATTACATTTACCAATATTATTCAAAGTTCAGTCATTATTAACAATCAAATTTAAGGGCCATCAATTAATGTTTGATCTCACTTACAGATAAACTCCTTTGAACATCTTACACTCTATTTACAAAATTAAAACATTAATTTTCTTTTCAACACTATAATTGTCTGATTTAACAAACAAACCTTCCTGGTACCAAATAAATCACAAATCTAATGAACTTTAAGATTTCTCAACTATTCTAATGAGTTGATACTCAATAAGATTGCAACTTAAATCACAAGTTTAAAAATACTAAAAATTCTACATCTACACAGATTTTCTAACACAATATATGTTAACACTATGAAAAATTTTCTAAATCTTTATTTATAGAGTTGAAAGATGCTTAGTCACCAAGGGAGTAATTATGTCACCCTTCACAGTTTGGGGAATTACCTCTCTATGTATTTTTTGGATTGTGTGAAACTTCGTAAGGACCAGGTGATATGAGCTGAGGTAACACCAGATCCTTATTTATGACACTGAAGGGCATACTGGCATACTGAGCCCTATGTATATAGCCCATAACAGAGATTTCATCATTTGAAACAAAAGGTGGTCACTTAGCCAAAGACTTTAGATCTGAGTCATTTATTACATAATTTTCAAATCATATTAGGATCTGTAACACCCACTCTTGAAGCTGCCTCATTTGATTGGATTTCATATTTCTTTGGCTTTTGAGACATTTAAATGTCTCTTTTTAGTCAAACCCCTGCATTCTTTTCATATACTTTTAAGTTTTAGAGCCACCCAACTCTCAGAGATAATAAGTTAATAATCCATTAAATTCTGGCTATGTCTCACGATTTGTCTGATTATCTTATCGTAAGTTCTAAGATCATCAAGCTGACACCTTACCAATCCCCTTCTAAAAATGCATCCCAAAGAAATATTTACAGATGTGCAAAAGAATTCAACCACAGAGATTTCATCACAGTATTATTTTTAGTCGAAAATGATCCAAATGTCAAACAAAGCCTTCTTTTGTTATTTAAAAGTTCCATAAAGTCAAGAACCATAGTTTGTTCATTTTTATCTCATTTTTCTTCTAGGATCTACTTACGGCATTGCACACAGAAGGTGCTCAATAAATGCTTGATAATTAAATTGGTAACTAAATAGTTTCATGGACACACCTCTGCATCAATTGTGGCAGTAGGAGTGTAGCTTGGGAGGACTTTATATTTCAAAACATCTCCATGATCTATTCCTTAAAATGAATAATTGGTATTTTCTCATCTTATGTCAAGTGCTATACAAACTCACAGCTTTAATCCTCTCTTTATAATAGGACATAGCTCCTAAGCCGCTCCATCTAAAATTCTAGATCTGCCACTCCTCTGTAAGAAGCAGTTTTGAAAAGAGGAAAAAAACAACTTCTTGATCCCCTTTGTCATATTTGTCCTTTAATGGGAGGAAAGGGTATAGGAAGGAGAGTCCAAACCAGCTAAGAAACAGATGCCTCCGCTTTGTTACCAATTAATCATATCAAAATGCTTACATTTTCCAAAGTTTGTGCAATAAACATATATTCCTTTTGTATTAAAGTAAAATAATAAATAAAATAGACTTTAAAAATTATGATTAAGTAATTCTATAATCTACTCTCATTTTTTCTTTTCTTTTCTTTTTTTCTTTTTTTTTTGCCAATAGTCTCAAAGCTTTTGTTGTTAATATCCACAGGATTGTGAGGCTGGGGCTTTTCTGGGCAGAGTGCTGAAATTCATTGTCATTGGAAACTTTACCTATACACACTAAGAGTGAAACTGGAAACTCAGAGTGAAAAGGGGAGTCCAGAAAATATCCCAATGCTTCAGTGGTAGGGTTGGTCTGGCTACCCCCAACTTGGCTTCTCCCAGCTCTGTTCCCCTCCTTGAAGTGGCAACACTGGCAGGTTTGCAAATGCAAGGTCATTCTCAAGGTTTCAAGTAAATACTTCTGATTTCCAAGGTGAGGCAGAACGAAAACCAGATAACACTATGTGGACTACGAAGGGGGTGTAGAGAGTGTTATTGTCAACACTGAATAAAAGAGAAAGATTCACTGTGAATAAAAAGAAAGATCAGCAGATCTGAAGAGTGACAAGTGAGAGGGAGTCACAGGAGTTTATTGCTGTCCATACTGGGCAGTAGTCCTGAAAGGCTCACTGCACAAAGTAGAGTTTTGGCAGCTGCTTATCTCAAACACACATATCACAGAAATTGGTATAATACCAAATTATGCCCGCCCCCCAAATGTGAGATCTTGCAAGTAAAAAAGAAAACAGGAAATACCTGTTTTGGGGGTCTCTCTGGGAACCCCAAGTTTGGCAAATTAACAGAACCTTGGACAATCATCTTAGAGTATGGTTGTCTAATGGTCTATGGTCTCCTCCCTGTCCAGTCCCCATTTCAATCCCATGGTTTACATCCTGTATATACTCCCAGCTCCAGCGCAAGACCTCCTATATCCTTCCATTCCTCTGTTCTCCCACCCACAGGGTCCCCTCCCTCAGTTACCCATTTGAAATTCAAGAGCAGCAGTAGAAAATCATGGTGATATGGGATATGTGTGTGATGTGTAACACAGTGTGGTTAAGGGTGAACAAAACCCAG
>NW_007730880.1:47789-49731 GCF_000696425.1 Galeopterus variegatus | reverse complement strand
GGTGATATGGGATATGTGTGTGATGTGTAACACAGTGTGGTTAAGGGTGAACAAAACCCAGGCTCTAATCTTGGCTCCACTCAGCTCTCTGAGCCTGTCTCCTCATACTTACAATGAGAACAGTAATGCACACTTCCCAACATTGCTGTCAGGGAGAAATGAGATCATGTCTGCAAAAGCATCAAGACTAGTGCTCAGCTAAATATGTGATTGGAAAGTAAACCAGTGTATTTTTTCAAAACATGAAAATGTGGCCGATAACAGATCAGTTTGGTACAGTCTGATTATTTTTCTTCTTTAGTCTTGCAATAGGTTTCCCCTCAGTTGTTTCTGATAGCTGGACAAAAGAAATTGTAGTCATAATAACCACATCCAACTTAGTGTTAAGAACAATATCCTACACTATTGAGCATGAAAATGCAGGTTTGGGATTTACGATCCTTCCATGTGGCTTTAGAACCTAGGGGTTTCAGGTCCTAATTAGGTCGAAGAAAAGCTCCTTCCTAAATCAAACTTCTGCTCCTACAACTACTCTTCCCCTCCCCCTCATTAATTGTCTACAGTCTGCTGCTCACTCAGGTCTCACCTCCACAAGGACATGGCCTTTCCTGGCTACTCTGGATGACCCTACTTTTCCCTTATTGAGTACTACTATTAGCACTTACTAGATGTGCGACTCCAATGGATTTTGGCCATGAAAGTTATATTTATTATACATTCCCCATTTATTGAGCACTTTGTTTAATTCTTACAACAACCCTGTAAGGTAACTATAATTATTCTTATTTTGCAAATGAAAGCATTAAGGCCAAAAGAGGTTAAGTAACAATGGTAGAGTGTGGTTTCAAAGAATGAGGTTTCCATTACATCAAGCTTCCTTCCAAATATGTTTATAATTCATTTGGGGGGTCTTTTAATTTGTGGGTTAGTTAATTCATTTGTGTCTCCTTCCATAAGCTATTAATGACAATACTTCTGAACAAAAGACTTACATTACAGTGCTGTTTATTGTGTCTGTTTCATCTTTGCTTCTAAGTTACAATGATCTGTTAGACAAAGACAATGCCCTCCAGTTCTTAGATATTGTCATTGTATACTTTGAAGACAAAACTAGGAATGTGTAACACTCTCTACATATACTTATTAAAGTAGCTGGATTAGTGAAAAAGAGAAACCATAATGAGTACCCCAAATAACTGCTATCCATCAATATTTGAACACAAGAACCTAAGTCAATATCACAGAGGCAATGGAAATGCCTTTATACCCAAAGACCAAATCCTCAAAAAGTCTAGCTCAGTGTCACCAATTTTCCAAATGAAGGACTTGAGTTATTTGTTTTTCATGACAAGGTGAGCCAAAGCAGGGCTAACCCAAGTCCTTGCTTCTCTAACATTTTTTAAAAAGTAAATTTGAAAGTTGATATTTAGTTATAGCCAAACACATTCAAAGGGTGGCAACAACCAATGTTTTTGTCACCCAATTTTTAAAAATAGCTTACCTATGTGTTACTCTTTTAGACATTGAGATATTACTAAATATATTCTCTCAAGATTCAGCCCTCAGGCATATTTTTATAGGCAAGTTACATATCCCTGAAAAATTATAGAAACACACAATAACGCCTACGGTCCCCAGGGCCAAGATCCACAAGCAGCTTTTACAGACCTTGTGCCACAGGAGGCAGCAGTTTTTCCCAACTGAAAAAAACTCATAAAAATCTCAAAGGAGATGAAAACACCTTTTTAAAACATGAAGCGTCAAACAATCCAGTCCCATAAGAAGGGAAAACACAAGCTAAAAATATATCTAGTGATCTTTCCAATCCTGCTCACTATGTTCACAAATAAAAATGTTCTACTACATATTTTATTCATGCACGTACCATAAATATTTATTCATATTTATTCAATAGCATAGGGCTAGAAGTTCCTGACAGTAC
>NW_007730880.1:44401-47289 GCF_000696425.1 Galeopterus variegatus | reverse complement strand
AAGCGTCAAACAATCCAGTCCCATAAGAAGGGAAAACACAAGCTAAAAATATATCTAGTGATCTTTCCAATCCTGCTCACTATGTTCACAAATAAAAATGTTCTACTACATATTTTATTCATGCACGTACCATAAATATTTATTCATATTTATTCAATAGCATAGGGCTAGAAGTTCCTGACAGTACTATGTCTTTGTCATTTGTGTTCATATGCTTTAGTCCCTACAGACTTGGTTATTATCAACAAAAATCACACCTGTGAATTACAACTGGGGCTTAGAGAAATTGCATCATCAGTCAAATATCAAACATTTCGTGAGTGTTTACAGTATGTAAGACACTGCACTAAGCACTGTGGCCATATTCAAAATAAAAGATACATTCTCTTTAAAATAAGGGTCCTTACCAGCCAGCTGCCAAAACAACAACAAAAAAGTTAAATTGAATAATTGAATAATACAGATATTGTTAGTATTGTATAAACATACAACTGATTTCTATAGACCTTTGTAGACTGAACTGTGAAAAAGAAAGAAATTTTTAAAAGTCCAAGCTGAAAACAATTTGTCAGTCACTATTTTGAGATGATTAGCCTTTGAAATTATGTTGTTCTCCCTAGATGTATTAAGTCAAGCATTTTGTTGTATTCCTGTTTAGACTGGTACTTGCCAAAATGCATTCTATTTTGAACTGAGCAAAACAAAGTTAACTGGAATTTCTCAGAGCCTTTAATATGGTAATGAGTTACCCAATCACGTTAAAAAATAGAAAGTTTTTTTTCTTTTTCTTTATTTCACATCTACTAGTATCTAATAAAACCTATGTTTGGTTCATGTTTGTCTTCTTGGGAGTCTGGAAGTTCAATTTTTAAAATTTTGTGCTTTTTGTTGTTGTTAATCTAAAACAATTAAAAAAAGCATGTTTTGAATCAACAGAATAACGATCTTCTAGCTGAGTAGTATCTCGTGACTTTAGTGTCCCTATTTGTATTTCTGCTTAGGACTGGGTTAATAGCAAGTCGATTGACACTATGCTTTGTTGCACAAGCAAAGGTTTTCCAGCAATTTGTATAGAGGAAAATGGTAGGAAAATTGAATCATTACACTGAGCATGGCATGTAGACTTGTTGAACTCAAGAAAAAATGTGCTGTAGTTGATAACTCATTATCCTAGAGCAGGAGTCTGTAGTGTATATTTAATGTCTTTATGCATTCCAACTTATAACAGTTCATTAACATCAACATAGATACAATTTTAAAACTTAAAAGGGCTGGCTGATTAACTCAGTTGGTTAGAGCATGGTGCTGATAACCCCAAGGTCCAGGATTCAATCACTGTTCCAGCCAGCCACCGAAAAAAAAAAAGTTTCAAAACTTTAAAAAAATTCTGATGATTGTATTTTGCAGGACGCTATTAAAATTAAAATTATTAAAAATTAAAATTAAATTAAATTAAAATTATTAAAATTAAAATAATTAAAATTATTTTGTTCTGGCAGAACAAAATAATAAATGACAGTCAAACACTAAAAAGAAAACCTAACTGCAACAATAAAGGCAACGAGTCAAAGGATTCATCATGTGAAAAATCAAAATCATGTACACAAGTAGTATAAAACCCACAAACATATCTTTATACTATTTACTTTGAAATTGACAATTTAGTTTCAGCAAAACTCCACAAACCACCACACTAATGTGGTTGCATATTGTATTGGTTTAATTTGGTTTTGATTTGTAAATTTTCTTTGGTTTTATTGTTAGAAGAGCCACAATAATTAGTTGTTTTCCCTCGTCTAATATTTGTATACAGTATTAAATAATATTATAATAAAAATATTTTCAGCCAGTACTCGGGTCTTCAATATTCTCCCTCTTCCTTTACTCAATTTTGAATAACATTGATATTTTACTTTAGTAAAAAGAACCTTAAGATTAAAGTAAAAAAAGACTAGGGTGCAAATTCAACATTTAAATCTGTATCTCAATTTTCTCATCTGTGAAACTAGAATAACAGTTAAATCACCTTTTTCTGTTGTCGAAGGTATCTAGCTCAAGGTGTGACACGTACTAGGATTTCCATAAATAGTTGATTTTTCATCAGTGCTATGGGTTGAATTGTGTCCCCCAAAGGTTCATGTATTAATCTCCAGTATAACAGTGTTGAGGGTGGGAAATCCTATTATGAAAGGTGGGGTCTTGTGATAAGATTGCGAAGACTGAATGGATTGACCGATTCGTGGAGTAATGAGTTGTTGGTTTAATAGGTGGTAATGGGCATGGTTCTGATGGCTTTAAAAGGAGAGCAAGTGAGAAGCATAGCTCTCTCTTGCTCAGCCCGTCCTTGCCATGTGACACCCTTCTTCACTGTAGAGTCACCATCCAGAACAAGGCCCTCAGCAGATATGTTTCTGGACTTTTAACTTCCCAGTCTCTGAAACTGTAAGGAATTTATTTTGTTTCTTTATAAATTATCCAGTTTCAGGTATTTTGTTATAAGTAACAAGAAATAGACTAATACAATCACTAACAATCTGTTCATAATTTGTAACTATTCAGTTTTTATAGTGAAAATCTAAAAATTATATTTTCTACTGAACTACTTGAGACAGTTGAATTGGGCAGCAAAGACAATCAGCCTAAGGACGAAAGAATGCGTTAGCCAGTATGCGCGTCATGATTCTGTTTCTAAAATAATAATAATTATGTCAAATTTACCAGTTGAATTGGGCAGCAAAGACAATCAGCCTAAGGACGAAAGAATGCGTTAGCCAGTATGCACGTCATGATTCTGTTTCTAAAATAATAATAATTATGTCAAATTTATATAAATTGCCATATATATAGCACTAAATATACATTTTGGCCAAGTGGACATGTGTTAAAAT
>NW_007730880.1:28100-44119 GCF_000696425.1 Galeopterus variegatus | reverse complement strand
ATTCAGTTTTTATAGTGAAAATCTAAAAATTATATTTTCTACTGAACTACTTGAGACAGTTGAATTGGGCAGCAAAGACAATCAGCCTAAGGACGAAAGAATGCGTTAGCCAGTATGCGCGTCATGATTCTGTTTCTAAAATAATAATAATTATGTCAAATTTACATAAATTGCCATATATATAGCACTAAATATACATTTTGGCCAAGTGGACATGTGTTAAAATCAAGATTCAGCAAAGCTGAATCTTACTATCACCATTATAGAATCAACTTCTGGAATACAAAAATAAATCTGAAGTGTTATTCTCAAAAAATTTTATTATGATTACAATGATATTATTAAAAATCAAATTTTTAAGGTTTGCTAGTACAGTTCAGGAATAATAATTTTTTAGCACAGTCAGCTGTTGAGGTTCCTTTAGAGCTTACATTTGTGTTATTGGAGAAATGACCACGTTCAAGTGGCACATATATCACCTTTTTTGTGCAAAGTGGAAAATATTTTTCAGTAACATGCTTTCTGGAAGAAATTTTGTACCTAGGATTCAGAGCTTGAGTAAGACTAAAAAATCCTGTATCTTCAGATGGTTGGCAATTTATAACAATCATCCTAACAAGCTTTTTAAGATATTTTTTTCTTTCTTTTTTTTTTTTTGATGGCCAGTGCAGGGATCGAATTCCAGATGTTGGTGTTATCAGCACCATGCTCTAAAGAATCCTTAGACTAAAAAACACTAAGAAATTATCTTCTTAAAATATTCTTATAAAATCTGTTGTTTAGAAGTTTGAGTAATGAGTACCAGAAATGTTTTGAGTAACTTATCTTTCTCTAAGATGATATACGCTTTATCTTTTGCATGAATGTTATTGTACATAATTTTGGAGCTTTTCATTCTTGTGAAATTAGAGATGATAACACTGAATCATTTAAATTCATCCTTAGAAGGTATAAAGTAATCCCAAAGAGGGAAAAGTCCTGAGAAATGGCCTANAATTCATCCTTAGAAGGTATAAAGTAATCCCAAAGAGGGAAAAGTCCTGAGAAATGGCCTACATGGAATTAAATAACTAAAAGTTAAATAATGTTTTAAAAGGTTATTTTGTTTAATGGTATGGATCCCAGTTCACGTTATGGTATAATTTTAACTATCTCTATTTTTCTGTCTTATATTATTACTTTTATGTTTATGAACATTTGTATATAAAGCATTTTTCTTCCTAAAGTTATCTAGCTAATGCCTTCCTTAAAATATGTCCTTAATCCTTTATCTGAAATTTAAATATTCAAAAGCTCTGAGAAATGAAAATATTTTCCTAACTCATTTGGCTACAAAATCGGTGATCTGATGTGAGGTTTAGTGGAAATATTTATACATTTTACTACATGGTAATGTATGAATGTTTAATTATTTTGTTTCTTAACCTCCCACAGAGTGTTGATAAATATAATACATGCAATCTATTACTTTCCTAAAATGTGAATATTCATGAATTCCAAAAGGTGTATGATCCCAAGGAGTTCAGATAGAGGATTATAAAACCTATTTTCATAGCAATCGTTAATCCATTCCTCTGCTTAACTATTTGAAATGTCTTAATAATTTGAGGACACTTTAGGTACATAAAATTAGTAAGTTTACAATCATTATTAATTATTGCAGCATTTTACTCTCAGGATAGTAAAAATGTATTCATACTTCGACTGACAAAATTTGAACAAAACACACAAGTGAATTTTTCCTCAAGGTACTATCTAGAATGCTTATATTATAAATAATATAAATATAATATACTTATGTATAATTATATAAATACATAATATATAAATATTATAATCACTTATATTTGAAAGTAAATATTAATATTAATCTGAATAACATACCTTGACTGTGTTACTAATATTACATGACAAAGTAGGCATTCAACTATTTGGTTTTTCAGAAGCCAAAGTTAAGTCTGAAACTGACACCAAATAATAAATTTTGACTGAATACTGAGACTGAAGCTAGACTTTAGTGTATCCTAAATTATATATGTATATGCATTTTCAAATTTTACTCAAAAACCATTATTACATTTTTAAAAATAGTTTGGATTCTTATAACATTTAACACAGAATCAATATTTGTAACCTTGGTTACTTACCTTTCAGAAATCAAATTATGAAGTTCCCTTCTTCAGTATTTTTTAAGCCTAAATTTACCGAAAAGCAAGATTTTTTTTTTTTTCAACCAAGGGAAAGGATAAGATGATCTCTGGATGAGGGGTGATAGTATATGTGTGGGTGGGGGATCGAGGGGTCCACCATAAATAGCTTCCTTGGGTGGAAAGAGCATGGGCTTCAGGTCCACTTTTCTCTAGCTGAATGATCTTGGGAAATTTGCTTATTTTCCAGAGAGTTGGTGGCTTTATTTACAAAATTGAAGCAAAAACGACCTTTCAGGATTGTTGATAATTTTAAACAAGTCAATTTATGTAAACCGATAATAGAGCCTATCACCTAGTAAACAGTAAAAACATGTCCAGCCCCTTCCTTAGGGGAAAAAGTTTTGAAGAGGGAAACTGTAAGATGTGATTAAACCCCTCCCTTTACCAAGTGAATTAAATGAATAACGAGGTGCCTCTTTTGTTGTTTCTTTAATCTTGTGCTTGTTACTACGCTGTCCACATGATGGAATTATCTGTAGGCCCAAAATGTCAGAGCTCCTTAGATGAAAACTGTTGGAACAGAGAAAAGTGTTATTCTAATCAGTTTTTTCAGCCACATCAAAAATGCGTCTCATGTGAAGGCTTAATTTCACCAACCCCCTCTCATTTTTTCTCCTGAGCTTTCAGCTAAGACGGCTGCTGAATTCAGCTCCTTTCTGTGCTATGAGAATTGAAACAGAGCAGCTACATACCAACCATTTCTCTCTGACCAGAAAAATGCCCGAGGCTGCTCCAGAAAGAAGGACGATCAGGGCACACTTCGCAGGGGGTGCACTGGAATTCATCCGTCTCTGCATAAATTTCAGCGTCTCCCTTTTAAAGTTCAGTCCCTGACCTACAGTTTGGGAAAACTGGGAATGTTTCTATTATTGTTATCGCTGGAATTCATCCGTCTCTGCATAAATTTCAGCGTCTCCCCTTTAAAGTTCAGTCCCTGACCTACAGTTTGGGAAAACTGGGAATGTTTCTATTATTGTTATCATCAACAGTGATTTTATTGTTACTTACACTACACTAAGTTCTTTCTTCTTTCCTTGAAACAGGGCAAATAAAGCGTGGGGAACAATGCTTAGAAGTAAAAATATGTCTCACATTTTTCTAGGATAATGCTTAGAAAATGTAATGGTCATTTAAGATAAATCTTAATGAAGTGATTTAATTATTATTTTCAGGAAGTCTTCTGCCAAAATCTGTTTTATTATTGCAGTATTTTTATGCTGAGTTGTTATATCTTATTTAATTAATTTGTTGATTTATTATTTTGCTACAATTGTATCCTCTTTTGCTATTTTCTTTTTTTTCATGAAATATTAAATATATTTCATAAGTGCCAGGAGAAAATGAGAACGCTTTATAGAGCTGTCAGCATGTTATATTTCCTGCATGATGCCAGTAAAAACAACCAACGAGCCAATAGAGGGAAGACAAAGGATGTATTTCCTTTGTGTGTTTGCAATGGGTCATTTAACAGTACGGTAGGAAAAGGTAAGAGAGGGGCTTGGATGGTTTACACTCCTTTTCTGCCCCTTAGATGCCCCATCTGAGCAACTTTAACTTCAGCAGATCATTGTCCTCATCTACTTTATAGAGGAAACTGAGATCAGGCAACATACTTTCCTTCTCTGTGCTGCCCTTCACCATGGATTTTCTCGGATCTCAGAAGATGAAGGAACTTCCTTCTTCTCCAGGGAAGCCTCCTCACCTAGATCCTGATCTCACCCTTGCCAGTCTTCATCAGTCATTCTTCCATGCAGTTTGACTTCTCCTTGACCTATAAACATGTTCTACTTTCCCCATCCCCATTTTAATGTCCCACCTGTTTTTCTACCTTTATTACCAAACTTCCATTTTTAATCTAGGTCTTCCACTCTACCAGAATGGTTCTTCTGGGGTCCCCAGTGGCTTCCCTAAACACAAAGCCTTTGGCCTTTCTCTGCTCTTGCCCTCTCCAATCTCAGCAGTGTCTGATTCTGTTGACACCTGTTTACTGTCCTTTTATGTTCTCTTTTGGAGAGCTTATTCATTCAACTTTTTCAGCGTTCTGCAAATGGCTCCAAAATATGTGTTTCCAATCTTGACTTCTCTCCTAATTCAGCATCTGAATTCCCAACTGCCTGCTAAACACCACCACATCCCCGAAACAATTTAAAATTTTAAATCTCAAAGCAAAATGAAGCGTCCCATCTTCAAAACTTTCTTATCTGTACTCATTCATTTCCAGCCCCCAAGAGCATTTGTGAGCACATTCAGCTCATCCTTTCTCTCATTCCCTACATGAATTAATCAGTGAAATAAAGACCAGACTTTGACACCAGACTGACTTGGGTCGAATCCCTGTTGTGCCACTTTCTGACACTGTGACTCCCAGCTGGCTAATTGCTTAACCTCCCCCTCCCCCACCCCGAGTTTCTTTGTCTGAAGTAATCAGGTACCCATGTTTACCCAGCCCAGCTGTTGCGCCAGTTAAATGAGATAATGTTTACAAAGCACTTTTTAAATATGCCTGACTTATCACAGACATGCAAATAATTTTTTTACATTTTACTTTTTTTTTACTTTTGCTTCCAAATCGTCTCTTCTGTGTTAGCATTGTCACCACCTCAGTTTCGTGTCTCTTTCCTCTTGTCTGGATCATTACAACTTTTCTGTGAATATTTTCCTGCCTACGCCATCTCCCAGCCTCTTGTATATGCTCCTTACTACTACTAGAATTCTTTTTAGAGCACTGCTATAATCCTGTGATGCTACATGGAGTAAAGAATAGATGACAAGCTCCCCATTTTGGTATTTAATTTTCTCCACAATCTGGTCTTTTCAACCTTTTAAAATAACTACTACATATGCATCCCCCTGAGCCCAGAGCTTTAGTCAGACTGAACTCTTAATTAGACATTCTTTACTTTCCCAACTGCTTACCTTTGCTCTCTTATGCTCTTTGCCAGCTAGTGGTGTCCTAGGACCTGGTTAGGCCATTGGGCCATGGGGCCTATTGTCTGCATTTATTGAAATGGTACCAAGAGGAAACCACGAGGAGGTAGCATTTATTTAACATAGAAATTATGTGTCAGGAACATTTCTAAGTGCTTTGGTAATATTAACTCATTCAATCCTTATAACAACCCTATGAGTTAGGTACTACTTTACTTTGATCCTAATTCAAAAGATTAGGAAACTGAGACACACAAGAAAAGTTAAGTCAGGTCATAATAAGTGGCAGAGCCAGTTTTCAAATACAGATAGTTAAGAGTCTGTGCTCTCTCCTAAAGGTTTGCCAGGCAGTGCTAGGTTAAGCAGTTCTAACTAAGGTTACCAGTCCAAGTGAAGCTAGATGCCAGCAGTCAGAAGCAAATGGGTCAGGAACAAGATGCATTGATGTGTGAGGAGGCTCAAGGTTGACAATTGCAAGATGATCAGACAGTAATGACCAGAGCAAAGTTCAGGGGCTCATGACCTCTTTTATTGCAGTACTCATGACCTCTGCTGTGGTCAAGTTGGGAGCAGTTAAGGGATCTGACACAGGCAAGTCTGTCTTGTTAACAGTCTTGTGTGTGTCCCTGTCCCCTGTTAGGTATGAGCTTCCAGAGAGGAGGAGTCATGTGTTCCTAACCTTTGTGGCCTCAACAGTATCTGACATAGCATCTTTATTTAGTCAATAAGTATCAAGTGCCCATATGTGTTAAGAGCAGTGTAGGGTTCAGGGCATTTTCTGGTTTCATTCCTCAGAATTGCTTCTGTGTTTTTTCTCTGATTCAATCTGTAAATTGTATTTGTACAAAACACATGACTGCCAAGAGTTTTCTCCACAGTCTTTGCAGAAACTATACAAATTATCTTAAAATCATAGGGCTGTCTGGGAATGAATTAGGGCTGAGATTTAAAGAATTGATTCTGGGGAGTTTTAATTAGAACTGCAAATTCATTACACAGATTCTTTACCATTCGGTCTATCAAACCTTATCCCAATAAAATTGCTGTGCTTGGCTCAATTACAAGTGTTGTGCCTTATTCTTCTCTGTGCTCCTTCTGTAGCTTGCACAGTCTCTAAATATAGTAGGTTTGCTGCATGTGCTAGATGGACGCATTTTGGATAAGAAGCTTTAGCGAAAATTTCACATCTGAGCACTTTCCTTTTTTGTCTTTGAAGTTTAAAGTTGTTTTCCTCAGGAGCAAAATTGGCTGTTACAATGTAGAAAAGTCTGACTTATTTGTCACAAGTCTCTAAGTCTAGAATTTAACAAACAATAACAAAAGTTTGAGATAAATGTCTCTATTTTACAAGCTTACACAAAGTAAAGTTCATTCTGTACGCTACTGACCGTCAGCCTAGGCACTTAATGTTTTCTTCTACTTGGGATAAAAAAAAGAGGTTTTCACTGTAGTTTCTCCTAAATCATATAATTATAGGGATTTTGAAATTACTGGATCTACTCCTTGACCTTCTGGCAGAACTAAGCTCAAAAACTTCCCCGAGCAGATGAGAATTTGTCTTGTTTTTAGAGACCTTTAGAGACTGCACAACTACCACCAGTGGTAACCTGTTGTAGTATTTAATAGCTCGAATCTCATTTCTAATCTAATTTTCTCTGACATTTCTTTCTCTCCCTTTCTTCAGCAGAGCTTGAGAATAACTGAGTAACTTTGCAAAGTCATTTCTCTTTCTCAAGAAAAGATATTTAAAAATTTAGGAAATAGTTACTGAATTGTATACCCCTGCATGGTGGGGCCTTCCTGCATATCTGAGATGCTTATATTAATATAGAGACAAATAACTTACATATATGTTGCAACTGAACTTGTAGTACAAATATTTGAGACTGAGTTCTGGTTCCAACTCTCACTATCTATGTGGCTTTAAAGAAATGTAATATAATCTTCTTTATGAGATTCTATTTCTTTATGTGTAAAATGAGATTGTAGCAACTCAATGGAGGGATTTTTCAGACACTATGAAATAATGTACAAATTTAAAGCATGATTGTTGGTGTTCCAGATATAAACCTTCAAATCTGTTCATTTTTACCGCAGCTTTGCAGAAGAGATTAAGACCAAAATTCTTTATCTTATATAAAAATGTCTAAAACTATGTTTCTTTGGGTTGATAACATGTCAACTTAGCCATAATCCATATTATTCAGTTATCACAGCAGAACAGGAAATTATACGAGGGTGCTTCAAAAAAGTTCATGGAAAGGGGCTGGCTGGTTAGCGTGGTTGGTTAGAACGTTGTCCTGATAACACCAAGGTCCAGGGTTTGACCCCTGTACTGGCCAGTCACCAAAACAAGCAAACAAACAAAAAAGTTCATGGAAAGATCCTTATTATCTTTTAATTGTATTTTTCCATGAACTTTTTGAAGTACTCTCATCCTTGTATGCCTGCATTCTGTCAGCACCATGCTCAGCCACTGAGCTAACCGGCCATCCCTATATAGGATCCGAACCCGTGGCCTTGGTGTTGTCAGCACCGCACTCTCCCGAGTGAGCCACGGGGCTGGCCCGTATGCCTGCATTCTGCATGAGGCTGTAAGTTCTCCAGGGCAGGCATCTGCCTTATTAATCTTTATACCTCCTCTGCCTGCACAATGTATGAGATAGGTATTTAGCAAATATCTATGGGATTCAAAAATTGCCTGTTGAATTATTTATAATAGTTTAAATCTTAGCTGGTTACCTGAAGAGAGACTTGATGTACCATTAATTCCCAGTAACTCCTTCGCATCTTCAAGTATAGAAAGACGTTTTCCTTCCTGTTCCTCATATATATCACCAGAAACATTCTTAATTTAGCAACAAATCAGATCCAAATTGAGTAATATAACATATCCTAAATCCTGGAAGCACTTCTTTGCCCTGAAACTATATGCTCATCCTAAAATAGAAAAAATATTTGGTGATCTCACAGAGCAGTAAGATTAATTATTAGACAGAGAAGCAAGTAAGATATTTAAAAAGAGACATGACTGAAGGAAGCAAAGAACATTTAAGTGGCAAATATTTTACTCCAGGGACGGGACTTGGCTAAAGCATTTGAAAATCTTGGGGCCAATTATGTGAACTCTGAAGACAGTTGGGAGGGTAGTTACAGCTATGTGGGTGCTGGAAAAGAATATGTCTTTTCTTTACACAGGCTTCTAGAACCAATTCTCATGAATGCCTAAAATATTTGGTGTGGTGTTTTATAAAGTCATGTCAAGAGTTGTTTTTTGTTTTTTGGTTTTTTTCCCTTGCTTTGAGGCAACTATTGTTCTCTTGAACTTCTTTTCAAATAATTTCCTTCATGTTAGTGTTGTTTTTGGATTTCCATAGCCTCTTCATAAATTCTTTTAAGTTTTTTGTCTTAGCCATGTGATTTAAAACTTTTCTATTTAAAATATAAATTCACCAAAAGACATGTAAAAAAGAAAAGTTTAGTTTCTCTTGTTCTTTTTGGTTAACCTTGTCAAACAGAAGATCTCCTTGAGTTTACCCTCCATGGCCTGGGCTAGGGAACGAATAAAGACTTTCTCTCCTAAAGATCCTTGGGACTGGGCGTCTTGCACCTTTAGCCCAGGTGGGCTGATGGTCAAAGAACCTGGAATGGTATCAGAAACCACCAACTAGGGCCCAGCCCGTGGCGCACTCGGAAGAGTGCAGCGCTGGGAGCGCAGGAGCCCTCCCGCCGCGGGTTTGGATCCTATATAGGGATGGCTGGTGCGCTCACTGGCTGAGCGCGGTGCGGCTGGTCACGGTGCACTCACTGGCTGAGCGTGGTGCGGCTGGTCACAAAAAGGCCAAAAAAAAAAAAAAAAAAACCCCACCAACTAGACAATGTTTTGGGGATGAGCTGTGAGTATTGTTGAACAATGGATTTGTTTCAGTTTTTTGTTTTTGTTTTTTGGCAGCTGGCCAGTGAGGGGATCTGAACCCTTGACCTTGGCAATATAACCAACCATGTTGAACAAAATGAATGACACAATGTTAAGTGGGAAATAAAAAGTACGTTACAAATATTATGGGCAATATAATTCTACTTTTGTTTTTTTAGGAAGCATGTATGTTATATGAAAAGATGTTCAATATTATTAGTATTCAAGGAAATGCAAATTAAAACCACTATATACCTATTAGAATATATAAAACAAATTTTTTTTTCAGTCTTCTTTCCTCACTTCCTCCCTCCCTCTTCCTCCCTCATTTCTCACTCCTCTAAAACAAATTCTTTTAAATGTGACAATGTGAAACCTGGCAATGATATAGAGCAACTAGAACTCTCATTCATTGCTTGTGGGGATGCAACTGAAAACAATTTGGCAGCTTTAATTTATAAAGTTAAAAAATTTTTTTTTTACTTTATAAAGTTAAGGGGTTTTTTTTACTCTTTATAAAATATTAAGTTTTGCTTTATAAAGTTAAGCACACTTACCATGTGATCTATTAATCTCATTCCTAGGTATTTACCAAGAGAAATGAAAAAACTTGTTGTACATGTCTATAGTGGTTTTATTCATAATTGCCAAAACCCAAATGTTCTTCAACTGGTGAATGAATAAACTATGACAATTATAATGAAATATTACTCAGCAATAAAGAGGCATAAACTGCCAATATGTGCAATAATTGGAGGAAGCTCAATGCATAACATTAAGGAAAAGAAAGCTACATACTGTATGATTCCATTTAGAAGGCACTCTGGAAAAGGCAAAACTACAGGGGCAGAAAATAGTTCAGTGGTTGCCAGGAGGTGGGGTCGAAGGGGAAGTTGGTTCTAAGGGGCATAGGGAATTTTTGTGGGTGCTAGAAATATACTATATCTTGATTGCTTGATATACACATTACTAGGTCTATAATTCACTTTTAATTTTTTTCTTTTTAATTATAATGATTATATATTTTATTTTTTAAATACCAAGGAGTAGAAAGAAAAAATAAATCATCCTTTCTAGTGTACAGATTTATAAATAATTTTGACAAATAAATGCTTATGGTTGTGTAACTACTACTTTGATATAGCTTTCTAACTATAATTATCCACTAAATAGAACTAGAGAGGGCTGGCCCCGTGGCTCACTCGGGAGAGTGCGGCGCTGGGAGTGCCGAGGCCGCGGGTTTGGATCCTATATAGGGCTGGCCGGTGTGCTCAATGGCTGAGTGCGGTGCAGGCGACACCATGCCAAGGGTTACGATCCCCTTACCGGTCACAAAAACATTAAAAAAAAAAAAAAAAAAAAAAAGAACTAGAGATCCTTTGGAAAAAAAAAGTTGATTCCAAGACCCCAGCAGGAAAATGCAAGATGAGTCTGGAATTTCTCACTGCACCAGAAAGTGAGAATTTACTCAAAGAATGTTGAGGATATTTCAGAAGGATACAGAAAACAGCTATAAAGGGTTCTCCATTGGCCAAATCTTGCACTATGTAAACATCAAAAAAGAATGATAACAGTGGATTATAACCTGTTGAGTAAAATGAAAGTCAATGAGTCCATTGGACGTGCATACAGAAAAACTCCTCCTTACAGTAGAAAGGTAACTAATAAATATAGAATAAATAAGAATTTTAAAATCTTCAGTGGATGCTAAAACAAGTGTGTCAGACTTTGATGAGGAACAAGATATTTACATGGCTTTACAGTGGAGAAACCTAGAAAGCACCACCCTAACCAAGTGATCAAAGTTATTATTACCAGTATTATGTCCCTCCTGCTACACTGATACCAAGTTAGGGACATGCCACCATTTTGTCGACAAAATGTGTAACCTAAAGCCAAGCATGAGAAAACATTAGAAAAGCGCAAATTGAGGGACATTCTACAAAATAAACTCTATATTCTTCAAAAATAACAAGGTTAAGAAAAACAGAAAGGCTGAGAACTACTCCAGTTTAAGGGAGACCAAAGAGACATGACAACTAAATGCAATGCTACCCTTGAACTGAATCCTAGATTTAAAAAAAAAAAAGCAATACAGTATATAATGGGGCCATTGATAAAATCTGAATATGTAGTGTGTGAATTAGATAATAGTGTTAAATCTACATTAAATGCCCTGATTTTGATTATAGGAAATGCACAATGAAGTATTTCAGAGGAAAGGGGCATCAGCTCTCCAATTCATTCTTATACATTTCAGAAAAAATATATATATATGCAGAAAGATAGAATGGGGCAATAAGTAAAAAATTAGTAAATCTGGGTAAAGTGTCTAGGGGAGACCCATGCATATTGCAACTTTTTTAGGTTTAAAATTATGTCAAAATAAAAAGTTGTAAAAAATGTTAGGGATGTGCTAGAGTTGTTTTGTACCAGCTGTCTGTTCCCAGTGAGCAAGCAGAGATGCAACTGGAGATTATGAGAAGTTACCAGAATATTTACAGGAACTCCAGATACTTCTGGAATCTGGTGGAATCCTCATTCAGCAAGGGCAGCATCACACATAGGTGTACCTCCCGATGGAAACTTGAGGAGGCCCACGTTCAACTGGAAACGTGCTGGATTACTGCCTTATTTATAAAAATATCCTTCTCTGTGACTTTCCATATCCTTTGCCAGTCCAAAACAAAGCAAAAGCAAAAAAAAAAAAAAAAAAAAAAAAATCTTATAGAGATGATTGTTTGGTTAGCATATGCACCATATTCTGTCTAGTCTCAAGTGTGTAGGACAGAAAGAGGCCAGAGGAACTGTAGGAATATTAATCAGCTAAGAAAAAGCTGTATGGGTACCAAAGCTGGAAATATTTGCAAAATATCCTTCCATCTCTGGCTGAGGGCATAAAGGGATAAGTGGGAGCTTTACAGGCTTTTCTCATCCCTCAGTACTACTACCTGCTCTTCCACATCCTTAAAGCTTTGTACCACATCAAGTATGAGGAAAGGTCAGTGACCAAAATAAATAAAAATAATTTTGCATAAAAATTGACATTAGGGGCTGGCCAGTTAGCTCAGTTTAAGGTTAGAGTATGGTGTTATAACACCAAGGTCAAGGGGTTTGGATCCCCGTACTGGCCAGTCACAAAAAAAAAAAAAAAAAATGACATTAGCTGGTGTATTAGTCCACTTTGTGTTGCTATAACAGAGTACCTGAGACTGGGTAATTTATAAAGAAAAGAGGTTTATTTGGCTTGCTATTCTTGGACACCTGCATCTGGTGCAGGCCTCAGGCTGCTTCTGTTCACAGTGGAAAGTGGCAGTCCCACCTGCAGGTACAAGCAGATCACATGGTGAGAAAAAGCAAGAGAGAGAGAGAGAGAGAGAGGTGCCAGGGTCCTATAAACAACCAGCTCTCACAGGAACTAATAGAGCAAGATCTCACTCAGGACCCTCACCCCCCAGGGAGAGCACTAATCTATTCATGAGGAACTTAACTCATACAGCTTCTAGCACTGCCACATTCGGGATCAGATTTCCACATGACTTTTGGGGGGACAACACATCCAAATTCTATCACATTGTGTAATAGAAATAATGCAGAATCAAAATTTGGTGTCAAAATATCTGGATTCAAGTTTGGCCAACCACTCTATCTCTCTCTGTTTTCATTTCCTCATCTATAAAAGGAGACAGCCTCATGTCTTTTGGAGGTACTCAAAAAGAGTTCTTGGACAACAAAAAAACCCCACTAACCATAAAGGAAAAAACTGATAAATTGATATACATTAAAATTAAGAACTGTTCAAAGAAGATACCATAAAGTGAAAAAGCAAGCTATAGACTAGAAAAGAAAACTGTAATATAAATAAATGGCAAAGAATTCATATCCAAACTATATGATGAAATCCTAGAAATCAATAATGAAAAAGACAAATAACTCAATAGAAAAATGGGTAAGCGATTTCAACAGACACAGCACACACAAAAAAGATTTTCAAATAGCTTATAAACACATGAAAAGAGCCTTGGTCCCATTGGTAGTAGTCAAAGAAATGCAAATTAAAATTACAGTGAGATAGTACTACTCACTAGAAAGGATAAAACTAAAGACCAACAGTAACAATATGCTTGTGAGTGTCCAGAGCCACAAGAACCCTTTTATGATGGGGGTACAATCAAATGAGAAAAATTTGGCATTACCTAGTAAGTGCATAATCTGTGACTGGAGTAATTCCACTACCAGGTATATATCCTCTTCCTTGTGTATATGGGCACTCCAGGACCCATGTACCAGAAAGTTCATAGGAGCATTATTTGTATTAGCCAGCCCTGAAACAATCCAAATTTCCATCAGTAGTACGTGGAGAAATAAGATGTGGCATATTCATTCAATGAAAATACCCCATAGCAATGAAAATGAATAAACTACAACTAGAAACAACATCGATCAATCTCAAAAAAACATTATCTTGAATCAAAGAAGCCAGGCACAAAAGAATGCATGTGGTATAATTATGTTTAAATCAGGTTAAACAGCAAACAAAAACTAGAGTGCTTAGGGATGCATATATGGGTTGAAAAACCATAAAGAAAAGCAAGGAAGTGTTGGCCATAAATGGCAGGCCATAAAAGTAGTTACCAGTGGTGTAGATTGAGGATGGTTGAAAAGGGCATGAGGGGCACTTTTGAGATCTGGTAATGGTCCTTGACTTGGAAGTGGTTACACAAGTGATTATCTTAACTCCTTGAGCTGGACACGTTTTGTGCACCTTATTGCATGTGTGTTATATTTCATAATGAAAGGTTTAAATTTTATTTTAAAGGACCTAATTCTATCAGCCTTATCTACCTCAAATGTCTGAGTCAAATAAGAAATGTAAAGGCACTTTAAAACTATAATGTACCAAATGTTTGTAGTGTTGTTATTTCTGTGAATAACAATAGGCAAATACCTATAAAGAACCAAAGAGCCGTTCTCAACAAGGAAAATACTAGAGTAGCATATTCTCAATAGAAATATCACATTTCTAAGGGCACAATGGCTACCAGCCGAAAGATTTGTTAAAACGAATTCATTCTGTCTAGACGAACTCAGCATCAAAAGTGAAAACAGATGACTTAGCTATTTCCTTTGCTTTTTAAATTTGACTAGTAACGCTCATTGATATGACTTTTGGGGGCTGAATATGTGAAGATTAAGTCAGAAGACTCAAGGGAAGAATTGAAAACGACGGAAGAAAATTCTAAATGAAGATTTAGAAGCACAATTTAAATGATCATGTTTCTTCTGGCTTCTTATGTAGAGCTGATATTTATTTTAAACAGTTACTATTTATTATTATTATTGATAGCATCTATAATAAGGTTAATAATAATAAATAATAGTTATATGCTGAATTTCAGAGAATGTTTTACTTAAAATCATTTACTTTGTGAGTTTAGTGGGGATCTTTTCTTCCATTCCATGTGCCCTACCATGTCTAGAATTCTGTTATCTATTATTATTAAGAAATTAATTTCATAATGTTGTCCTCTTTAATGATTTTGTCCTCTTCAATGATTTAGATAAAGACAGGAGTTCGTGAAAAAAATCATTTGCATATTTCCTTGGACTTTTATACAAGTCTGGGTGTAATCCTCAACTTCCTCTCTTCTCCCACCACAACTAATAAGTCACCTGGTCCTCCTGATTGTACTTTCGTTTTTTGGGGTTTTTTGGTGGCTGGCCAGTAAGAGGGCAAACCCATGACCCTGGAATTATAAGGCTGCGCTCTAACCAACTGGGTTAACCTGCCAGGCCTGTACTTTTGCTTTACTTTTTAATGTCTCAGATTCTGTATTTTCTTCCTTTTTCCTATAAATGGTTTTAGTTCAGAAAGTCACCATTCTCTCCTAAGAGCTATTAAAATGACCTCTTATCTGGTTCCCCCTAACTGCGTACTCTGCTTCTAATCTCTCACTACTTTTTTCCTTTTTTTGGTGGCCAGCATGGGGATCCAAACCCTTGACCTTGGTGTTATAACACTACACTCTAACCGAATAAGCTAACCAGCCTAACTAAACTTAACTAATCTCACTACTAATGCATTCTTCACTTGATACACTTTCCAAAACACAAGATTCAATCATATCAGTCCCTATATTTGAAATCCTGATGGCTCATTCCAGTTTCTAGTTTCATCTCCGGCTACCAGTGCCCTCTTCTCCCTCCCCCACATCCCCATGGATTCCATAGATACCTTCTACTATAATTATCCAAACCTTTGCGCATTCTCCCAACCCAGCCTTTCTGTGCCTAAAAGAGCTTCCCATTTCTTTCTCACCAGTCAGATGCCTACCGCAGGCATTTTGTAGGCATTCAATAAGTATTCATTCACTGCAAGGCTCTTATACCTAAATGGGGATGCACCTGGCTCTCCCAGGCAATTAATTACCTGCTGTTTCGGGGTCCCATAGTGACTTGTTCTCATCTTGATTATTGTTTCAAAACTCTTTATGCTTCAAGAACAGCAGCTCTGTTTTATTGATCTTTGTATCTGAATAGTACCTAGCATATAGTTAGTGCTTAATAAAATATAACTCATCTTCTCGAGGCAGGAAGCTAGATAGAGACAAGAGCAGGAGGCAGAGACCTGGTTATTTGCAAATGGGACAACCAGTTCCCTGAGGATGCACATGCACAAAAGTGACCACAGGAGACAAAGACAATTCCAGAAAGGGAGCTCCATCCCCACATTGGGTGTCATTCGGTTGGACCAATGAGCTCCCACCAGCTCGGCTGCCAATCAACAGAGACTGCGCTCAGGGCTCAGCCCATGACCAAGCAACAGGAATCCAGCAAAGAGGGCTTAAACCCCGAGAAATGTACCTGTTGGGGCTCTGTAGCCCCTCTCTCACTCAGGCTCTGTCTCCATCCTCTCCACAGCGTATTCTTGCTTTGCTAAATAAAATTGCTCATTGCTTTTTGCC
>NW_007730880.1:25787-26681 GCF_000696425.1 Galeopterus variegatus | reverse complement strand
TTGTTAGCAATCAGTTCTTAGTGGGCACACAAGACAGGATACTAAGGTATTCTTTTATTTAAGAAAATAATTTTCCTTTCTTTCTAATATAATCAAGTTTCATATATTTTTAGCCCCAATAAAAAGACTTTAGGGAAATACTCTATGTTAATTGTTTAACAGACACATTAAACTCTCATTTTCCAGATGAGGTTGAGAATGAAAGCTAAATGTTCTGGTTAATTATATTTCTATATCTGCCTTTCATAGATGATCAGTTAGTTAAGGTTTAGAGTTGATAAAATCCACATAATCTTATAAATATGCTTTTAGCAGTTAACAGAAAACTTCAGCTAAAAGTGGCTCACACAGAGGTAAGGCAAGCTGCAAACACATAGAGTTCAGGAGCACTTTTCTGTGATCTCTTGCCTTTGTCCCTTGTCATGTTGGCTTTATCTTCAGCCTTGTAGCAAAGATAGACTAGTAATTCCAGGTGCCCACTTCAGATACAACCCAACAATATCCAGAAAAAGATGGCAGTCTCTTCCCATGTGATCCATACGATGGCCAAGCTTTTCCCCGAAGCCCCTAAGCAAACCTCCACCTTATGAGAATTATGTCACAAATACAGCCATGTGTCACTTAAGGACAGGGATACCTTCTGAGAAATGCAACATTAGGCAACTTCATTATTGTGTAAAAGTGTATTATGAAAGGCAACAGCAATGAGTCTATTATCTACGCTGGCCACTAGTTTCATGAGCATGGGTGCTCTAGTTATGTTACTAAGTCTCTCTGCGCCTCACTTTTCCTCCTCTGTTAAATGGACATCAGAATTACACCACCCCACACAGTTAAGAAGATTAAATTCCAGGCAGGGATTGTGCCTGGCACTCAGCAAGCACTTGGTGAGTG
>NW_007730880.1:5319-24620 GCF_000696425.1 Galeopterus variegatus | reverse complement strand
TTAAGAAGATTAAATTCCAGGCAGGGATTGTGCCTGGCACTCAGCAAGCACTTGGTGAGTGTTAGCTGTTATTTTTTTTTTAATTTTTACCCATTTATTACAAAGGATATTACAAAGAATACAGATGATGAGGTGCACAGGGTGACCTACGAGGGAAAGGGCATGGAGCTTCCAGGCCTTCCCCAGGTGCGCCACCCTCCAGGAACCTCCACGTGTTCAGCTATCCAGAAGCTCCCCAAGCCCTATGCTCTTGGGTTTCTATGGGAGCTGCATTAAGTAGACATGATTGAAGCATGGAAAACCATGTAGAAATATGATTGGACAAAAAGGGTCTGATCTACCACTAACAGACTGGGTGGAGAAACCCAGCCAGGCCTGTCTGTTCAGATTCTTCTTGGCCTCTCTGTGCAGCGTTCCTTCCTCCTGGGCATAGGGCAGGACCCCTTCTGAAATGGGAATCTTATAGCTTACAATCAGACAAGATCAGAGAATTTCTTTATGGCCAGCTCCAAGACAGAAAGGCAGGAGAAAGTTAGAACAAGCCAGGAACCATAGATAAAAACTAAAATATAGACATCATAATATCACAGGCCACTCCCTGGTTTTCAAACACGGATCCCTGACAGCAAAAGAATACACAACTCAAAAGATAATGGCACATTACTAGAGTCTCAGTCAATCATAAATAATTAATCTAATTCGTCATTCTATTCTACGACAATGTCTCCCAGGTGAGGCCACCCAGGTTTGCAGGCTTCCATTCAATCTTGCCAGTTTCCAAAAGCAGGAGTGGTCTTGGCAAACATATAGCTTCACCCTTTCAGTCACCTGGAATACTTGAGCTAAGAGAGGAGCTATCAACTCTTGCTCTGAGCCTCTTTCAAGGTGTTAATGTAATTTTTTATTTTCCTCAATTCATAACCCATTTTTTCATTCATTAATCCTCAGTTATTATTTCTCCCTCTCTCCATTAATACTCTAATTTTCCCACCTTTGGAAGAGACATTAGTTTTGGCCACCGTGCTTGTCTAGACTGCAGGCAGCAATACTAATCTAGCAAGTGCCTCCCCTTCGGTGCACTCCTGTTCAGAGAGGAGGTGATTTCATAGGTACATAAGTAGTAATGGGCTACTTTTACCACCTGGAAATATCGCTACTTAGGAATCATTTCTGCTTCTGGCACTTGTAGTTGCAGGACCTGGTCCTAGTACCACTGCATCAGGTAGGGGGAAGAAGGAAAAAAAAAAAAAAAACTNAGGAGGTGATTTCATAGGTACATAAGTAGTAATGGGCTACTTTTACCACCTGGAAATATCGCTACTTAGGAATCATTTCTGCTTCTGGCACTTGTAGTTGCAGGACCTGGTCCTAGTACCACTGCATCAGGTAGGGGGAAGAAGGAAAAAAAAAAAAAAAACTGAGGTGATATGAGGAAAAAAGAAAAAATTATTGTGGTGATACCAGTGTACTCCTCCCTTAGCAAGAATGCATAGTGATACCAGCATCCTTCCCTACCCCCTCTTCACCAGATCAACCAGAAAACTGTAGGAAAATCTACTAGGGACACTCCTTTAGCCCCACTCATGTTGAGACACACTCATGAAGGCGTGGAAGCCAGCCCTTCATGCTTTTATCTCCCCCTGTTCTAGACAGCCAATATTTTAATTGCCTATTCCACTTCTCCATCAAACTATTACTTTGAGGACGGCATCTCTCTGCTGAATGTCTTGGGATCTATGGTGTGTTCCTTGATCTGAAGAAATGACGGTTGGCTGGCCAATTCCATGCAATATCATCTGCTGTGATTTTTCAGTAGTACTTCAAGTATTTGCATCTTCCACCAGGTAAGCAAAGCCTAGTCCAGAATCAGTAGCTATTACTGTTAGAACCTGTTTGCAGCCCCACAGGGTCATCAGCCTCAGTGTCCCTTGACAGCTATGTTCAAAGCCTTCCCACCAGGAAATCTGCCTCATAGACATCGATGGTCTCTGCCTCACTTGTTGGCATTACATGCCTGAGAGGGTGTGAAAGGAACATGTCTGGATTCAGTCCATTTCTGTACTTCTGCAGTACCCCCTAGGTCCCCTCATATCCAAGGGATCCTTGCCTGTTTCCCATGTAATACAGGTGACCACCTCAAGTGAGCACACAGGGATATCTGTCAATTCCAATCACCTTCTAAACCTGGAAGGGGGCTCTTCTGATGGGCATTGACATGTCCTACTTCAAGACACTCCTCAAATTTCCATAGGGCTGTGGCCTACCTGGGCATTCCTTTAATAGGCCAGGCTTTCATTGCCCTTTTGCCTGACCATGTGGCCAGGCCATTGGCCACCACCCATGCGTCTGTAAAAACCCAGACACGGGAGCTTTTACCGCTGTTCAATTCTTCCATCACTGCTGGGAAAACAGCATGCAATTCAGCCCACCGAACTGATTTGTTTTTACCTTCTTTCCAAAGTGACAACCTTCCAAACAGGACGTTATCCATTCACCTTAGAACTGCTATTCATATAGCTCTTCGTCAGTCAGTTGAGAGCTGTTTATAGGGAACTGTGGAATCCAGCAGCACCACCCACAGTCCTAGGGAAAAAAGACGCTCCCTGTTGTGAGTACCTTCTCCTTGCATTCCCCAGGTAGCATGATCCTGTATAAACCATTTCCATTTTATTATGAAACTCTTCTGGGCACTGCCTTCCCCATTAAAGTGTTTCTCTGGTATCACCCAAGACATCATGGGTATTTCAGGCTTCAAGATTATTTTATGTCCTTCAGTCATGGGGGTAGCTTCAATTAACATCCCACAGGAAAGTAGTAAATGTCTTTCAAGTGAAAAATCTCTAGTCTAAAGTCCTGGAAATCTTCACTGAGAGGTACTCACAGTCTTTTGCCATAAGTCCCAGTCTAGGATCCAACAGGGAATTTGTCCCTACCAGCACCCCAGGTTTTATTCTACACTCTGTGGGCTCAGACAATCTTATTGGTTCCCATTTAGCATGTTCCATTAATATTGCTTGAAGGGTGGATTTATATGCCTCTTGTTCTATAATACTAGCTAGGGCAAACATTGCCCAGTCAGATACAATGTCCAATGTCCATCCCCATAATATAATCAGGTAAAAAAGACATGCCCACTTCACATGAAGCCTGTTGAAATATATCAACTATCCTGTAAACTTTTTCTTAATTCTATCATCCCTTACTTTCCTAACTAGCCTTCATTAGGACTTCATCAACAGGTTTTGGAAGCACAGCTCACTGGGCTTCTGTGTCAAGGAGCCATAGAAAAGTTTCTTCTCTACCCCCTGACCATTTTACTCTCTCCAGTGCAAAAGGCTTTGGGTCCCCAGCAGGGGGCTGAGCCAAGGGACCCAGGCCTATTTGTCAATCTTTATCTTGATTAACCTGCCTCAACATTGCCTTGCGCAATTTCAAATCAGATTCTTCATTGTAATCTCAGTCTTCCAGCTTTTTAAATTTCTCCAAACCAGGGGAAACATAGAAAACTTGTTTAGAAACCTTTAATATTGGGGAACCAGGAGGGACTCCCTTTGATCCACCCAACCGTTGACAATGCTGTATTAAGACTTTTGTTTTAACCCCATCTATTTCTATTTTATTCATCCTATTTCTTTTTATCTATTTATTTATTTTTTAATTTCTGGCTGGTACTGGGATTTGAACCTGTGACCTTGGTGTCATAAGGCTGTGCTCTAACTAACAGAGCTTTCGTCCCATTTCTTTTTTTGTATATATTTATTTTTATTTTAATTTATCAATATACAATGTAGTTGGTTTTCGTGTCTCTTAACCAATTCCTCCTTTTCCCCCTCCCACTTTCCCCTCTCCTCCCCCATCAATATCATATCTGTTCACTTGTCTTAACAAGTTCAAGGAATTATCGTGATTGTTTTGCTGTCTTCTTTTTTCCCCCTGCATTTGTCTGTTTGTATATTTATTTATTTATTTTTATTAGCTCCCACATGTAAGTGAAAACATGTGTTATTTCTTTCTGTGCCTGACTTGTTTCACTTAATATAATTTTCTCTAAGTCCATCCATGTTGTTGCAAATGGTAGTATTTCATTCTTTTTCACAGCAGAGTAGTATTCCATTGTGCAGATATACCATGGTTTCCTTATCCACTCATCCAATGATGGACATTTAGGCTGGTTCTTATCCCATTTCTTAATAACCATCTAAAGATTTCCACTCGGCTGGGATGAGTCCCACGACTCTCTCCTTTCATTTTCCTCTTAGTTTCACCTTTATCAATGTTTTCTTTATTTACCTTATTTCTTAATAACTGCTTAAAAATTTCTAGCTTCCGATCATTATTCTCCTGTTAATCAACCTAGTATTTTTATTAGCATCTGTAAGACCCATAAGGGGAATCTGAGACGGCAAATATGATAAGGCTTCTTGAATCGTCTCTCAGTTTTGCAAGAGTAAGGTCACATAAGGCACCCATGTAGAAGGGGCACCCTTAACCACAGCATTTACTGCAACCTGGGTAACAGGCATATTCAGTGGGTGAATATCCTCATCGTCATAAAGCCAGTCCCACGTGGCTTGCATAGAAGTGTATCAGCAGCTTCTTCTGGGGTGCTCCACTTAGCATTTATAGGAGGAGTTGGGCAGAAATTACAGTGACTTTTATCCAGTCCACCGGGCTGGCTGTTCCCTCGGGAATAACCTCCTGTGTGTCTGGATCATATGTAGCCATCTGTGATTGTTCCAAAGCAAGTTGTGAGTCTTTCGTCAACTCATACGTGCTCCTCCACTCTGCAGCACGTAAAAGCAAAGATACTGCTCCTAAATTAGTTACTCTCAGAATCCATTTTAGTAAAGGCTCCTCTGAGCTGGTGACACTGATCTACAAAATGAAACCATTCCTTCACACTCTACCCTCTGGTTTCCATAGTTACTTGCTTTTGCCCTTCCCCCACATTGACTACCTTGTTGGTAACCAGGGGTCTTAGAGGTACTTTCTGTTGTCCCTGCATAATTTTTCCCTTGGAAGACAGCTTTGAGGCTAGTGGCCGAAACTCAGACTTACTGAATTCCGAGCTTGGTCTAGCATCAAGGTCTGACACAGCACTCTCTTTTCCTCTCATTTTAGCTATTACAGATAACAATTACCAAAGGACTGAATACTTTGCTCTTTTCTTATTAGTTTGCGTTTCCTTACACATCCAGTGAACCAACTCCCTGGGAGTTAGATCCATCTCTAAATTCCAGGGGTAACTTTTACCTTTAGTGACTGACTTCAGCACAGCTGTGGTTCCATACCATGGGTGAGCATGCGGCCACCCACACAGGAATCAAAAGTTCCTCATCCTCCACCCTTTCATCCTCTCTCTTCTCAAACCGCATGTTTCCACAAGCCAGGATCATTCCAGCAAACCCCAATTCTGACATCAATTGTTAGGAAAAAACATACACTGAAGTGTTTTTCCTCTACTCTTACTCGGCAACAGTACAGAAGATCAACTTCTGTGACCAAATGTGTGGGGATTTCTTCTCACCAGCAAGCAAGCAATCAGTTCTGCAGTGGAAACCAGCTGGGTGTCCTCTGATTCAATTCTGACACTAACACTATCTACCTGGAGATAGCGTCAGATCCCACAGTTAGGCTCGGTCTCACAAGACTGACCCCCACTTTCCACTTCGGATGCCAATTGCAAGTGCCATGTTGATCAACCTGTCCTGATGGACTGGTTACAAATTGGGATTCCCACAACCCCCTCCTTGGGTTCAATTGATTTGCTGAGAGGCTCGTAGAACTCAGGGAACCACGTACTTATGTTTACCCACTTGTTACAAAGGGTGTTACAAAGGATACAGATGAAGGGATACGTAGGGCAAGCTATGGAAGAAGGGGTGTGGAGCTTCCATGCCCTCCCCAGGAACCTCCACGTGTTCAGCTGTCCAGAAGCTCCTTAGCTAACTGTTATTAATCATTATTTTTGCTATGAGGATGGGTGGGAATCATTTAAAAATACAAGAATTCTTTTTTTTTTTTTTGGTGGATGGCCAATACGGAGATCCAAATCCTTGATCTTGGTTCTATAACACTGCACTCTAACCAACTAAGCTAACCGACTAGCCCTAAAAATGCAAGAATTCTAAAATAGGCAATAACTCTATCACTTGGGTTAAGACCTAATGTGTCAAATGCTTGGTTTTCTATCTTAAAGGTCTGACCTACCTTTGGGAGGGTCACTACCTTGGGCAAGTGAGGCACACCTAATCAAAATATTTTGTAGTAGGTTTGTAGTAGGTTTGTTTACACCAGCATCACTACAAACCCGTGAGTAAAGTGTTGCATTTTACGTTGGCTACGATAGTCACTAAGCAGTAGGAATTTCTCAGCTCCATGATAATCTTTTGAAACTGTCGTATATACACGTATATACGCAATCTGTTGTTACTGAAATGTCATTATGCAGTGCATGTAAGTGCCTAAGTCAAATCTAGAATCAAATCTAAACTAAATCTCTGGTCTTAGACCAATCAGAATTTAGCCCCTGGAGCTAAACTGGTGGGGCCAGTATCCCTAGACCCATGGAGGAGGATGGATACCTATACAGAACTTGAATTATGTCAGGACAGAAAGAGCAAGAAAACTGGTTGTTGATTAGGAAACCAGCATTTGCTATGAGAGCTGAAGGATATGGATATACCCCTCTGTAAAGTGGAAGAGAGCTTGAAAGACACAAGAGGCTCTCTAATACAAAGTTTATAAGATTCTAACTTTTACCTGGGACTCAACTCTGGTTTTAAACTCACGTTTAATTAGTATCCATTATCATTGTACATCAGTCACAGAAACATCTGTCAATAAAGATTTTCTATTTACCAAATACCCATTAACAAAAACAGTCTATTAATAGAATTATTGTTATGTCAGGACAGAAAGAGCAAGAAAACTGGTTGTTGATTAGGAAACCAGCATTTGCTATGAGAGCTGAAGGATATGGATATACCCCTCTGTAAAGTGGAAGAGAGCTTGAAAGACACAAGAGGCCCTCTAATACAAAGTTTATAAGATTCTAACTTTTACCTGGGACTCAACTCTGGTTTTAAACTCATGTTTAATTAGTATCCATTATCATTGTACATCAGTCACAGAAACATCTGTCAATAAAGATATTCTATTTACCAAATACCCATTAACAAAAACAGTCTATTAATAGAACTTGCCGGTCCTAGTCCGGTACGGGCGCGACACTGAGGGTTGCGATCCGTTGCCGGACACGAACAAAAAAGACAAAAAAAGGAAAAAAAAAAAAAATAGAATGATATTCTATTTACCAAATACCCATTAACAAAAACAGTCTATTAATAGAACTATTGAGTATACTAACTAGGGTCATGCTTCCTTTTCCCCTCCAAAGCTAGTTTAAAAGTACTAACTTTTGCGATAATGGTTTTGTTGACAAAATACATTGCATCCTGTAATTTACTGAAAAGTTAATTTGATACATGCATGGATGTCTAATGTTTTATGATTTAGAGCAAAGAGGGGAGTACATGTTGTTTAATATTTAGATTCATGACCATTAGTTGCATTGTCTAGTATTCTGGTATCCTGGTTATTGTTTACTCATTCATTTATTTATTCAAATAATATTTATTATCTATATATTTCATGCCAGGCCCTAGGAAAAACTCTGAGAATATGAAATTTGGCAAAAGCAAACCAAATTTTCATGAACAGTTAGAAATTGAACTCAGTAGGCTTAGAAGAATTAATCTCTTTTTATTTCTTAAATTATTTATTTATTTTTTCATTGACATAAATTGATTGTACATATTTGTAGGTACAGAGTTATATTTCAATACATGTGTACAAGGTGTAGTGATCAAATTAGGATATTAGCATATCATCATCACAAAAATTTATCGTTTCTTTGTGATGAGAGAGTTTGAGCTCCTCTCTTCTAGCCATTTGTGAACATACACTAAGGTATTGCTAATTATAGACGCCTAGCACTACTGCAGACCACTGGAACTTATTTTTCCTATCTAGCTGTGATTTTGTATCTGTTAACCAACCTGTCACTATCCTCTCTTTCCCCTTTTTCCCAACTTCTAGTAATCGCAACTCTACTGTCTACTTCTGTAAGCTCAGCTCTTTTTTAGATCTCCCATGAGTGAGAACATATGGTATTTATCTTTCTGTACCTGACTTGTTTTGCTTAACATGATGTAGAAGATTTAATCTCTTGAGGGATACCCAAATTTAAAAATTCATTCAAATAAAGATAGATCCTTTAAGAAGTACGCAGGAAAGAGAAAAATAAATGAATAAGCCAAAATTTTTTCAAAGGGAGAAATGGTCTGGTACATAACTAACATTGTAGCTTAAGAATTATTTTCTTAAAAGCTTCTTATGGAGGTGAGTTTGCTTTTTAGAGGGAGCTGTTAGGAAAAATAAGCCTTGTTCCATCCCTGCTGCTTTAGCTCCATAGATGGTAAACACTTAATGTGCCCAAAACTATGATATCATCTACCATTACACCTTTGCAAATAGTTCTCTTATTATCAAATGGGAACAGAAAAATGAGAGAGGAAATACACAGAATCTAGCAAATACATGTCTTTCCAGCTACTAAAGCATAAATTTCAAAAAATTATATTTATGTTTCATAAAATATAGAAATTTTGACTGTCAAAACCTTGGAGGCAGGGGTTATTGTTTATAATTAGATAATTTATGCAACTCTCTAGTGTTTACTACAGTATTTTATATTCAACATTTGCTTGAATGTTTTATACTGAGAAACATAAAGTGAATTCATTTCCCGTTGTCCATTTGTAAAACTTACATATGAAGTCTGCTCCTTGCTTATTTGGGGAAAAATTCAAAGTAAGACCCTGAGGGCTAGAAACAAAGATACAATTTTGAAGCTACTCTCCACTGGAAATGCATTTAAACACCAATTTCTATTTAAATGCAAAATATCAAAGTTGCCTGACATTGAAGCAGGAAAAATGATGTAAACTCATAGGAAATATAAGGGCATCCTTCATAGCTGATTCAGTTCAATCCAATTTGATTAAATAAATATAGTGCAAAAGCTCAGATGAAGGTTAATGAGGGCAGGACTAAAGACAATAGTGAGGAGAGTAGAAAGAGAGCTGAGCAATGTAGCCGCACAGGATAAATTACAGTCATCTTAGCATGACACGAAAGGCCCTTCACGATCAGGCTTCTGGTTGCCTTTCCTGCTTCATCTCTTGCCAAACTACCTCATGTTCCAGCCACTGAACACTTTCTGGGATTCCCCTCAGCCTTCACATCTCCATGCCTTTTGCCCCAACATTTTATTTCAAGAATTTCAAGCTTAGTGTTTTAAAGAATTTTACAGTGAGTACCCACATATACACTCCCTAGATTTTATTTTTATTTTACTGTACTTATCCATCGATCTATCCTTCTATCAAAGTAAATTGCAGTCACCAGTGGCCTTCCCCCTAAATACTTCAGCATGCATATTTATTAACTAGAGATCAGTGTTCGTTTATGGCCTTTTCTTTTAGAGGTAAAAATTTACATATAGTATAATGCACAGATCTTAAGTGTACCATTCACTGAATTTTGACAAATGCATACAGCTGGGTAATTCAAAGCCCTGTTGTGATACAGAACATTCCTATCATACCAGGAATTTCCTTCATGCCCTTTCCCAGTCTATGCTGCCCCAGTGTTCCAGAGGCAACCACTGCTCAGATTTTTCCCCCAGGGATGACATTAGTCTTGCCCGTCATAGAACTTCATGTAAAAGGAATCTTGCACTATATACTCTTCTCCCACGCAGCATATTGTGTTTGAGTATAGTTGAGGGTATTAGTTTATTCCTTTTTTATTTCTGAGTAGTATTCCTTTGTATAAATATATCACAGTTTGATTATTTATTCTCTTGTTGACAGACACCTGGGCTGTTTCCAGTGTTTGGCTATCACAAATAAAGCTTCTATTTGAATATTACTATACCCATCTTGTTTTGGACATATGGTTTTATATCTTTGGGGTAAATACTAGTGGAATTGTTGAGTCATAAGGTAGGTTTATGTTTAACTTTATAAGTAATAGCCAAATCTCTTCCCAAAGTACTTGTACTATTTTACACTTCTCTGCCGATGTGTGAGAGTTCTGGTTGCTTTACGTAACCATCAACATTTGATGTGGTCGGTTCTTTTAACATTAGCCATTCTGATAGGTTTGTAGTGGTGTCTCATTGATTTAATTTGCATTTCCCTGGTGACTGATGATGTTGAGATGTTTTTCACGTGCTTATTGTGTATACTTCCTTTTGTGATGTGTCTCTTCAGATATATGTCTTTTTATTATTGAGTTGTAGGAGTTCTTTATAATCCTGGTTACCAGTCCTTTGTTAAATAAAAGTTTTTAAAAATGTTTTCTCCAGTCTGTGACTGTGTATTTGTTTTCTTAGTGGTGTCTTTTGATAATCAGAGATTTCTAATTTTATAAAGTCTAGTCTTCAAATGTTTCTTTTCTTTTTTTCTTTTTCCTTTTTGTCTTTTTTCATGACCGGCAACGGATCGCAACCCCCAGTGTCGCGCCCGTACCGGACCGGGACCAGCAACGGGATCGCAACCCTCGGTGTTGCGCCCACACCTCACTCAGCTAGTGAGCGGCCGGTCTGTATGTGGGATCCGAACCCTTGGCGGGAGCGCCGCCGTGCTCTCAAGCAGCTCACTGTAGCAGTGCGCCACCAGGCCGGCCCCCAAATGTTTCTTTTCTGATTATTGTTTTTTACACCTATTTAAGAAAACTTTGCCCTTTCCTAAGTCAGAAAGATATTTTCCTGTGTTTTCCCTTGAAATCTTTATGGTTTTAGCTTTCGTGTTTATAATTATAATCTGCAAATTTACTTTTTGTGTATAGTGTGAGGTAGAAGTTGTGATTCTTTTTTTTTCCATATCGATAGATAGTTATTTCAGAACCATTTGTTGAGAAGGATTTCTTCTTCCCATAAGACCACTTTGTTGCTTTGTGAAAAATCAAATGACTTTGTAATTGTGTACCTATATTTGGGTTCTCAATTCTGTTCTATTGATCTATTTGTTGATATTTATGCCAGTACCATAATTTACAGATTATTGTAGATTTGTAGTAAGTCTTGAAATACTGCAATATAATTGTTCCAATTATTTTTCAAGGTTGCTTTACATTCTAGGTCCTTTGAATTTTCATATAAATTTTAGAATCAGCTCATCAATATACAATAAAACCCTGCTAGGATTATGATTTGTGTGGCATTAATCTATAGGTCAATTTTGTGTGTATGTTTTTCTTTTTAAGAATTTTTTTTTTCCTCTTTGTCTTTTTTCGTGTCTGGCAACGGATCGCAACCCTCAGTGTCGTGCCCATACCGGACCGGGACCGGCAACGGGATCGCAGCCCTCAGTGTTGCACCTGCACCTTGCTCAGCCAGTGAGCGGGAACCGGTCTGTATGTGGGATCCGAACCCTCGGCGGGAGCGCCGCCGCGCTCCCAAGCGGCGCACTGTAGCAGTGCGCCACTGGGCCGGCCCTAAGAATTTTTTTCTCCATGCTTTTTTGTATGCTAGTTCCTCTGCCTGAAATTCACTTTTTCTATCTTCACTAGGCTCAGTTCAAACAGCACTTCTGTTAAGTCTTCCCAGTCAACTCTCTCTGGAGGTACAATTAATTATTCCTTCTGCTGAGCTCCAGAACTAGTTGTATATACTTTAATATCAGTTATCATTTTGCATTATGATTGTTTGGGGTTCTTATCTTTCTTCCAAACTAGCCTAACAGGTCATGAGCAGGAGCCAATATCTTATTCAGTATTATTTCCTATCACCTAGTACAGTAGCTGGTACATAGTGAAGTATCCTTAAATTTTTGTCAGTTAAACTCTTTTTGTTTTCTGTCTACTACATACCAGAGGTTACATCTGAGCTGGGAGACACAGAAACAAACCTACACTGATTAATGAATATAATAGTTGCGGATAATCCTGAGTGATATGAAGACAATAAAACCAGAGGAAGGGGTAGAGGGCACTGGAGAATATGTTGCAACTACTTCACCTCAGGTGGTCATAGAAGGACTCTGAGGAAGTGACATCTGAGCTAAGACAAATGATAAAAATGGAGTATCCATAAAGACTTGTTGGGGAAGAGCCTTTCAGGCAGAAGGAACTGTAAATGCAAAAGTTCTGAGCTGAAATCAACCTTAGGACTAGGAATGAAAAACTTATTGAGCAATTAAGGGTGTCTAGCAAAGAAGGGTGTCTGGGAAAGTTTCACAGAGCTGAGACTTGGAGAAAATGAGTGGGTGTTATTCTGTCAGTGAAGCCAGAGGGAAAATATTCTAGGCAAAGGGAACTGTATATGGCAAGGAGAAATATACAGTGCAGTCACAGGGAAGAGTGGTAGAAAAAGATCACACAGGTAGGCAGTAGCCAAATAATGTAGGTGGGGTCTTTATTCTGATTGCAAAAGAAAGTTATTGAAGTCAGGAAATGATATAGTGTGTGCTTTGTGAAGACTGCTATGGGTCTTAAGTGACAAATAGGTATGGGTGGGTGGGACAAGAGAAGAAGCCCTGAGACCAGCTGGGAGACTGTTGCAGTAGACTGGGTGGGAGGTACGGGAGACTTGAACCAGAGTTACTCAGGAGAACGGAACAACGGTAGCTGCCTTGGGCTACATTGGAGGTGGCACAGACAGGTCTTGTTTATAAATTGTATACGAGATATGAGGAGAACGAGATCGATGATGATTACTTTTTTTGGCCTGGCTGTATGATGGGGCCATTTACTGAGATGAGGAGGAGGAGCACATTTGGGCAGAAGGAGAGGGAAGAAGAGGCCAGAAATCAGAAGTTCCATTTTGGAAATATTAATGCTGAGATGCCTGTTAAATATACAAGAGGGGTTGTTAAGTAGATAATTGGATATATGAACGGAGAACTCAGGGGAAAGGTCAGAACTGGGTGTACAGGGGAGTCATAAGCATATGGCCGGTGTCCAAAACCTTGGGCCTGTGTGAGATCACTAAGAAAGAAAAGAGGACTGAAGAATAAATGAGGTTGGGAAGGAGAAATTATTGGGATAGGCTGAATCCAGGAGCCTGTGATATCAGGGAAGCCTAGAGAAGAAAATGCCTCAACAAAGAAATAGGGAAGAGATCAAATCAATGATGGGCAGAAAGTTGACCTGTAGGAATTCTACAGATAGAATTATCTGGTGGCCTTAATAAAAGCCATTTCAGTAGAGTGTTGTATTAATCTATCTCTGGTGCTTATAACAAAATACCCAAAACTGGGTAATTTATAAAGAAATAAAATGTATTCCTTACAGTTTGGGAGGCTGGGAAGGCCTCACATCTGGTGAGGGTCTCATTGGTGGGTGGTGACTCTACAGTGATGCAGGGTGTCACATGGTAAAATGCATGAGCAAGAGAGAGACTAACTTCTTCATTCCCACTCCTTATAAAGCCACCAGAATAACACCCATTACCATCCATTAAACCATCAACCTATTACTCCATAAATGGGTTAATCCATTCACTAGGGCATGGTCCTCACAAGCTAAGCACCTCTTAAAGGCCCCGCCTTTTAATTACCATAATGGAATTTTTCATTCACTGTTACAGTAGGGATTAACACATGAACCTTTGGGGGACACAATTCAACGCATAGCAAGTGATATTCACAAAAGCCCATTCATAGAGAATAGAAAAATGATCATAAGGTGAGAAAGAAGGAGACAGGTAACACAGACAGCTTCAAAATTGTGCCCTGAAGGTGCAGAGAAATCTATAGTAGACAGAGAAAGATTGAAGTCAAGGGATTTGTTTTATTCATTTATTTTTTCTAACATGATGAATTTAAGGCATGTTCATACACGGACGTAAATAAACCAGCCATGAGGGAGAAAGTGAAAGAAAAAGGAAATAACTTTGGAAATAAGATCCTTGGTAAAATAAGAGGATAGCTCAGCCTTAGGAGCAAGGACATTTATTTCATCATAAGAGGAAGAGAAGCACAGTACCTGGGTACTAGTGCAGTAGGATAGAAGATCTGGTGGTGGGAGAAGATAAATAAAATAAATGAAAATATGAAAAAATATCGAGACACCTTAGGACTTGAAGACTGATTGTTAGAAATGAAAGAGTAAAAAGCACTCAAAGGTTTTCAGCATTACAGATGAATGTGTGTCAGGGGGTATTGCTGACAACTTTTCATCAGTTGGTTCATTCATCTGCTTATTCACTCATTTAACAGAAGCCAGCATGAACAAGACAGACACTATCCCTGTCCTCAAGGAGCTTTCAGCTGAGTTTACATAGTAGTTCTTGAGGACTCCACTTTTTTGAGACACTGAAAGTAAATGGATAGCCAAAACATTGTTTCTTGGTCACGAATAAAGACAAGGGCTATTGTTTGTTCCTGAGATATAATCTTCATTTAAAATAGCTTGAGCTACTTTTTATTAATTATAAGATTGCTTTTTATGGTGAAGACACCACAAAATTTGAAATCACTTAGCTCCAAACACGTGCCCTTACACACATACAGTTATAGGGTGGGCATGGTTACTTTCTTTTGATAGGGTTTTTTCTGATCCCCTCCCCTGAACCTTACATGTATTTCTGATAACTTTCTTTCTTTAGATATGCTGATGTCATCACTCAAGTTACTGCAATATGCTAAGTTGAGATGCAGTAGAGTTTAATGATTAAGAGTATGGACTCTGGATCCAAATTGCCCAGATTTGAAAAATACCTTCACTTTATACAAATTGATCTAGAGAATGTTAGCATTTCTAAGCCTCAATTTTCTCTTCAGTAAAATGGGAATAATATATAAATCTAGACATACACACACACTAGTGCATGTATAAATGGTGGAATCTGAATAAGCTCTGTGGATTGTACCAATATCAATTTCTTGGTTTTGATATTGCACTGTAGCTGTGTAAGATGTTTACACTGGAGAGGGAGAGTGTGTGGAACTTCCACGTACATTTCTTGGCAACTTCGCATAAATCTATAATTATTTCAAAATAAAAAGTTAGAATAATGTGAATAATAACAATACCTACCTCATGGGGTTTCTGGAGGATTAAATGATTTGATGTGTGTATGTAAAGTTCTTAGAATAGTGTCTGGTATACATCAAGCATTATATAAATATTAGCCATCATTTAAAGGTGACTTCCATTATAGCTACTCTGATTTGTTTTTATAGTTTAACTCCCTGAGGGCAATCGTGTTTCTCTTAGTTCTTGGCTGAACTTTGTGTAATATGAATATTACATATGCCATATATATATATATATATACATACACTATATTAGTATTTATAACTTAGCATAGGGTTGGGCATCCAATTGGCTTTCTACAAATGTTCATTTAATGTTCTCCTAATGTTAACATCTGACATAACCACAGTACAGTTGTCAAAATTTTTAACCAGACTACAGACCTTATTCACTTTTGCCAGTTTTTCCACTGATGTTCTTTCTCTGTTCCAGGATCCAGTCTAGGATGCCACATGACATTTAATCATCATGTCTTCTTAGTATCCTCTTATCTGTAACCGTGCCTCAGTTTTTCCATGTCTTTCATGACCTTGATAGTTTTGAAGAGTCAGGTATTCTGTAGAATGTCCCTTATTTAGGTTTGTCTAATGTTTTCTAATCATTAGCTTAGGATTGTGGATTTGGAGAAGAATTCCACAAGGGTGAAGGACCATTGTCATTGTATCATGTCAGAGCATACATGATATCAACATGACTTATCACTGGTGATATTAACTTTAATCACTTGGTTAAGGTAGTGTCTGCTAGCTTTCTCCACTGTAAAGCTTCTGTTTTTTCTTTTCTGTACTCCTTTCCTTTCCATACTTTGAAAACAGTCACTGAATCCAGCTCATCCTCAAGAAGAGGGGAATTAAGCTCCACCTCTTGGGGCAGGAGTATCAATACATATTGTTTGCAATTTCTTTTAAGAAAGATTTGTCTCGTCTCCAACTTATTTATTTAATCGTTTATTTCTATCAGTATGGACTAACAGATACTTATTTTATTCTTTGGATTTTAATTTAATACTATTGTTATTTATTTTCTTGCTCAAATTGTTTCAGCTTTGGTCATTGGAAGCTCTTTTGGGTTAACTCCTGTGTATTTCTGACATACTTTCATCCTCTTAACTTTTTGTTTAAAGCGTAATAAATGACAACACACAAAAATGTATTACATATGAATTAAACACATTGACATCCCCTAGAACTTTAATTTGTGTTGGCAATAACTTTTAATTATGGCTTTCTGGCAATAAATGCTTCCTGATATCACTACATACATCTGAACTTTGTTTTAAAACATGGGGTTCCTTAAAAATTTTTATGTATTGTTCCACTAAAAAAAATAACTTGAAAACAATTGATTATTTGCTATACTTTTACACTCCCTGCTTTTCACTCTCTTGGAAAGTGAGAAAACTGTGAAAAGAATCCTTTCATGGTTTTATTTTCTTATTAAAAAAAAATAGTACAGCAAATAGATCTGCTTGGTTGAGACGTGTAATATAGTGCGAAAAGCCTCACGATCTTGGTATCTTGTTGCTTTAGAAATTGTAGAATAGCACTGCTAAGTGCTCTCATAATGCCTTTGTAAATATTTACCCGAGGTGTTCTAGCAGAGGTTTTTCTGAGCCATCAAGCATTCACGAACATGACTATACTGGCAGTCAGGCAATTTTCTCAGGAGAATTGCAAATGTGATGAAGATGTTTGTGTCATCTACAAGTAGTTCAGAAACAAGCCAGAAAGCTGAGCTGGAAGAGGAACAAACGAGTTCATTTAGAAACCTACAGAGTTTAGTGGATTTGTAATTTCAACATACTTTCTAAAAATCTAACAACATAAAGTGCCTACTTTGTACTAAGCATTAGAACAGACACTTTCGGGCCGGCCCGGTGGCGCACTGGAGAGTGCACCGCTTGGGAGTGTGGTGGTGCTCCCGCCGAGGGTTCGGATCCCATGTGGTGACCGGTTCCCGCTCACTGGCTGAGCGTGGCACGGGCGCAACACTGAGGGTTGCGATCCCGTTGCCGGTCAGTATAAGGGGACAAAAAGGAAAAAAAAAAAAAGAACAGACACTTTCATCTTTAATTCTCATAACCTCAGAAGTTAAATCTTTACCCAAGGTCATTATATTAGGATTTTTGCCACAAGTGATATTGGCATAAATAGAAGTTGACTTCTCTTGTGTAAAAGTCTGTGACCTGATATGGTGCTTTCAGGTATGCATGACATTGACTGTATGGTCCAAGGTGGCAGCATCTGTGTTCTAAGTAAAGGGAGGGAAGAAAAGGTCAAGGAGGGCATACATGCTGCTCTTTAGGAAAGCTTCCAGAAGCTTCCCCATGACACTTCTGCTTACATCCTAGCGGTCAGAACTTAGGCCTGTGGCCATAGCTAGCTGCAAGTTAGGCTGGAAAGTATAGTCGTTCTGTTTTCAGGTGGCATTGTGCCCGGCTAAACTTCCCCCTTAGAAGGGGATGTCAGATATTGGGGACAACTACCAGTCTCCGTAGAAGTCGTAAGTGAAGTTGGAATATGAACTCAGATATGTTTTGCCCTCATGCTCTTTCTCAGCCAGATTTGTTAGTGGAGAAAGACAAAGAAAATGTGTTGAATTGGCCCCTTTTAGCATTATTGAGTTGACTGAAAGGAGGGAGCCTGAGTGTGACAGGTGATGGAAAGCAACCGAGGAATCATAAACTGAGCTTTGAGGCAAGAGCAATCTTGATAAGTCTTCAGGTCCCCCTGGAAAAGAAAAACAGTGTCTTGAAGGCCATCTGACTAGAGCTGTGCTGGCCAGTATAGTAGCCACCAGCTGTATGTGGCTACCGAGCACTTGAGGTGTGACTAGAATTGAGTTGTACTGTATGTTTGAAATACATACTGGATTTCAAAGACTTAGTACAAACAGTGGAATGTATCTCAATAATTTTTTATATTGATTACATGTTGAGATTATAAGTTTTTATATATTAAACTAAATTAAATACATTATGGAATTAACTTCACCTATTTATTTTTCCTTTTTTTTTGGTGGCTGGCCAGTACAGGGATCCGAACCCTTGACCTTGGTGTTAGAACACTGCTCTATCCAACTGAGAAACCAGCCAGCCCCTCTTTTTACTTTTTTTTTAATGTGGTCACTAGATCTAAAATCACATATGACTCACATTTGTGGATTGCATTATATTTCTATTGGAAACTGATTTATCTAGAAGACAAAAGATTGTACTACAGCTGCTCTGTCAAAATGCTCATAGGATATGTGAGAAAGTTATCTCTGAGTGTTTCCTAAAAAAGTGGTGTAGCAAATCTTGTTCAAATAAGTGACACCAGGCTCTCTTTCTGGGGTCTCTTTTCCAGCTTCTACAAAATGTGAATGATACTGACTATTTCTGGGATATATGTATGGACTGACTCCATCACTTGGATTGTACTTGGTCTCTCTAGGCTACATTTCTGAGGCATCTGGCCATTGTTATTACTAGATAGATGAGGTGATTAACTGGTATTACCGTTTGAAAACCTCTCTGGTTTATTCACAGTAGGAAATACTTCTGGGTTAGACTTTAGTAACAACTGGTCAGCACAACCTACTTAAATAACCTTATGATTTCTTGAAGATTACTGAAATTGAGTCCTTAAGAATGTTTGTAAGTTATATAGTAACTTAGTAAGTCTTTGGCTAGGCTACAGTATTAAATTGATTAAAGCACATAGATGCTTTTTTGTTGTACTCATCTATTTTTGGCTTCAGGGTTTTTTTTAGCAGTGATTGATCTACACTTTCCGATTAAAAGTTCGGTATTCTCAATATAGAAGAAAGAAGGAGGATTTGAGGGGTTCTGCATTTTTCAGTCCATTAATATTTTATCATATGTTGTCAGCAATGAGTATATCTCTTTCTTGTTCCTCTGTTCTGAATATATGTTTATATGTGTACACATGTATGTAAATATACATATATGTATATAAGTACTCATGTACCTATATACATACATATGTAGATACCTATTAGGGAACTTCAAAAAATTCATGGAAGGGCTGGCTGATAAGTTCAGTTGGTTAGAGTGCAGCCTTATCACACCAAGTTCACAGGTTTGGATCCCCATACTGGCCAGCTGCAAAAAAAAAAAAAGTTTGTGGAAAAATAGAATTAAAAGATACTAATGTTTCCATGAACTTTTGAAGTACCCTCACATGCATGTG
>NW_007730880.1:0-5309 GCF_000696425.1 Galeopterus variegatus | reverse complement strand
GGAGCGCCGCCGCGCTCCCAAGCGGCGCACTGTAGCAGTGCGCCACTGGGCCGGCCCTAAGAATTTTTTTCTCCATGCTTTTTTGTATGCTAGTTCCTCTGCCTGAAATTCACTTTTTCTATCTTCACTAGGCTCAGTTCAAACAGCACTTCTGTTAAGTCTTCCCAGTCAACTCTCTCTGGAGGTACAATTAATTATTCCTTCTGCTGAGCTCCAGAACTAGTTGTATATACTTTAATATCAGTTATCATTTTGCATTATGATTGTTTGGGGTTCTTATCTTTCTTCCAAACTAGCCTAACAGGTCATGAGCAGGAGCCAATATCTTATTCAGTATTATTTCCTATCACCTAGTACAGTAGCTGGTACATAGTGAAGTATCCTTAAATTTTTGTCAGTTAAACTCTTTTTGTTTTCTGTCTACTACATACCAGAGGTTACATCTGAGCTGGGAGACACAGAAACAAACCTACACTGATTAATGAATATAATAGTTGCGGATAATCCTGAGTGATATGAAGACAATAAAACCAGAGGAAGGGGTAGAGGGCACTGGAGAATATGTTGCAACTACTTCACCTCAGGTGGTCATAGAAGGACTCTGAGGAAGTGACATCTGAGCTAAGACAAATGATAAAAATGGAGTATCCATAAAGACTTGTTGGGGAAGAGCCTTTCAGGCAGAAGGAACTGTAAATGCAAAAGTTCTGAGCTGAAATCAACCTTAGGACTAGGAATGAAAAACTTATTGAGCAATTAAGGGTGTCTAGCAAAGAAGGGTGTCTGGGAAAGTTTCACAGAGCTGAGACTTGGAGAAAATGAGTGGGTGTTATTCTGTCAGTGAAGCCAGAGGGAAAATATTCTAGGCAAAGGGAACTGTATATGGCAAGGAGAAATATACAGTGCAGTCACAGGGAAGAGTGGTAGAAAAAGATCACACAGGTAGGCAGTAGCCAAATAATGTAGGTGGGGTCTTTATTCTGATTGCAAAAGAAAGTTATTGAAGTCAGGAAATGATATAGTGTGTGCTTTGTGAAGACTGCTATGGGTCTTAAGTGACAAATAGGTATGGGTGGGTGGGACAAGAGAAGAAGCCCTGAGACCAGCTGGGAGACTGTTGCAGTAGACTGGGTGGGAGGTACGGGAGACTTGAACCAGAGTTACTCAGGAGAACGGAACAACGGTAGCTGCCTTGGGCTACATTGGAGGTGGCACAGACAGGTCTTGTTTATAAATTGTATACGAGATATGAGGAGAACGAGATCGATGATGATTACTTTTTTTGGCCTGGCTGTATGATGGGGCCATTTACTGAGATGAGGAGGAGGAGCACATTTGGGCAGAAGGAGAGGGAAGAAGAGGCCAGAAATCAGAAGTTCCATTTTGGAAATATTAATGCTGAGATGCCTGTTAAATATACAAGAGGGGTTGTTAAGTAGATAATTGGATATATGAACGGAGAACTCAGGGGAAAGGTCAGAACTGGGTGTACAGGGGAGTCATAAGCATATGGCCGGTGTCCAAAACCTTGGGCCTGTGTGAGATCACTAAGAAAGAAAAGAGGACTGAAGAATAAATGAGGTTGGGAAGGAGAAATTATTGGGATAGGCTGAATCCAGGAGCCTGTGATATCAGGGAAGCCTAGAGAAGAAAATGCCTCAACAAAGAAATAGGGAAGAGATCAAATCAATGATGGGCAGAAAGTTGACCTGTAGGAATTCTACAGATAGAATTATCTGGTGGCCTTAATAAAAGCCATTTCAGTAGAGTGTTGTATTAATCTATCTCTGGTGCTTATAACAAAATACCCAAAACTGGGTAATTTATAAAGAAATAAAATGTATTCCTTACAGTTTGGGAGGCTGGGAAGGCCTCACATCTGGTGAGGGTCTCATTGGTGGGTGGTGACTCTACAGTGATGCAGGGTGTCACATGGTAAAATGCATGAGCAAGAGAGAGACTAACTTCTTCATTCCCACTCCTTATAAAGCCACCAGAATAACACCCATTACCATCCATTAAACCATCAACCTATTACTCCATAAATGGGTTAATCCATTCACTAGGGCATGGTCCTCACAAGCTAAGCACCTCTTAAAGGCCCCGCCTTTTAATTACCATAATGGAATTTTTCATTCACTGTTACAGTAGGGATTAACACATGAACCTTTGGGGGACACAATTCAACGCATAGCAAGTGATATTCACAAAAGCCCATTCATAGAGAATAGAAAAATGATCATAAGGTGAGAAAGAAGGAGACAGGTAACACAGACAGCTTCAAAATTGTGCCCTGAAGGTGCAGAGAAATCTATAGTAGACAGAGAAAGATTGAAGTCAAGGGATTTGTTTTATTCATTTATTTTTTCTAACATGATGAATTTAAGGCATGTTCATACACGGACGTAAATAAACCAGCCATGAGGGAGAAAGTGAAAGAAAAAGGAAATAACTTTGGAAATAAGATCCTTGGTAAAATAAGAGGATAGCTCAGCCTTAGGAGCAAGGACATTTATTTCATCATAAGAGGAAGAGAAGCACAGTACCTGGGTACTAGTGCAGTAGGATAGAAGATCTGGTGGTGGGAGAAGATAAATAAAATAAATGAAAATATGAAAAAATATCGAGACACCTTAGGACTTGAAGACTGATTGTTAGAAATGAAAGAGTAAAAAGCACTCAAAGGTTTTCAGCATTACAGATGAATGTGTCAGGGGGTATTGCTGACAACTTTTCATCAGTTGGTTCATTCATCTGCTTATTCACTCATTTAACAGAAGCCAGCATGAACAAGACAGACACTATCCCTGTCCTCAAGGAGCTTTCAGCTGAGTTTACATAGTAGTTCTTGAGGACTCCACTTTTTTGAGACACTGAAAGTAAATGGATAGCCAAAACATTGTTTCGTGGTCACGAATAAAGACAAGGGCTATTGTTGTTCCTGAGATATAATCTTCATTTAAAATAGCTTGAGCTACTTTTTATTAATTATAAGATTGCTTTTTATGGTGAAGACACCACAAAATTTGAAATCACTTAGCTCCAAACACGTGCCCTTACACACATACAGTTATAGGGTGGGCATGGTTACTTTCTTTTGATAGGGTTTTTTCTGATCCCCTCCCCTGAACCTTACATGTATTTCTGATAACTTTCTTTCTTTAGATATGCTGATGTCATCACTCAAGTTACTGCAGTATGCTAAGTTGAGATGCAGTAGAGTTTAATGATTAAGAGTATGGACTCTGGATCCAAATTGCCCAGATTTGAAAAATACCTTCACAATGTGTCAGGGGGTATTGCTGACAACTTTTCATCAGTTGGTTCATTCATCTGCTTATTCACTCATTTAACAGAAGCCAGCATGAACAAGACAGACACTATCCCTGTCCTCAAGGAGCTTTCAGCTGAGTTTACATAGTAGTTCTTGAGGACTCCACTTTTTTGAGACACTGAAAGTAAATGGATAGCCAAAACATTGTTTCTTGGTCACGAATAAAGACAAGGGCTATTTGTTGTTCCTGAGATATAATCTTCATTTAAAATAGCTTGAGCTACTTTTTATTAATTATAAGATTGCTTTTTATGGTGAAGACACCACAAAATTTGAAATCACTTAGCTCCAAACACGTGCCCTTACACACATACAGTTATAGGGTGGGCATGGTTACTTTCTTTTGATAGGGTTTTTTCTGATCCCCTCCCCTGAACCTTACATGTATTTCTGATAACTTTCTTTCTTTAGATATGCTGATGTCATCACTCAAGTTACTGCAATATGCTAAGTTGAGATGCAGTAGAGTTTAATGATTAAGAGTATGGACTCTGGATCCAAATTGCCCAGATTTGAAAAATACCTTCACTTTATACAAATTGATCTAGAGAATGTTAGCATTTCTAAGCCTCAATTTTCTCTTCAGTAAAATGGGAATAATATATAAATCTAGACATACACACACACTAGTGCATGTATAAATGGTGGAATCTGAATAAGCTCTGTGGATTGTACCAATATCAATTTCTTGGTTTTGATATTGCACTGTAGCTGTGTAAGATGTTTACACTGGAGAGGGAGAGTGTGTGGAACTTCCACGTACATTTCTTGGCAACTTCGCATAAATCTATAATTATTTCAAAATAAAAAGTTAGAATAATGTGAATAATAACAATACCTACCTCATGGGGTTTCTGGAGGATTAAATGATTTGATGTGTGTATGTAAAGTTCTTAGAATAGTGTCTGGTATACATCAAGCATTATATAAATATTAGCCATCATTTAAAGGTGACTTCCATTATAGCTACTCTGATTTGTTTTTATAGTTTAACTCCCTGAGGGCAATCGTGTTTCTCTTAGTTCTTGGCTGAACTTTGTGTAATATGAATATTACATATGCCATATATATATATATATACATACACTATATTAGTATTTATAACTTAGCATAGGGTTGGGCATCCAATTGGCTTTCTACAAATGTTCATTTAATGTTCTCCTAATGTTAACATCTGACATAACCACGGTACAGTTGTCAAAATTTTTAACCAGACTACAGACCTTATTCACTTTTGCCAGTTTTTCCACTGATGTTCTTTCTCTGTTCCAGGATCCAGTCTAGGATGCCACATGACATTTAATCATCATGTCTTCTTAGTATCCTCTTATCTGTAACCGTGCCTCCCGCCGAGGGTTCGGATCCCATGTGGTGACCGGTTCCCGCTCACTGGCTGAGCGTGGCACGGGCGCAACACTGAGGGTTGCGATCCCGTTGCCGGTCAGTATAAGGGGACAAAAAGGAAAAAAAAAAAAAAAAGAACAGACACTTTCATCTTTAATTCTCATAACCTCAGAAGTTAAATCTTTACCCAAGGTCATTATATTAGGATTTTTGCCACAAGTGATATTGGCATAAATAGAAGTTGACTTCTCTTGTGTAAAAGTCTGTGACCTGATATGGTGCTTTCAGGTATGCATGACATTGACTGTATGGTCCAAGGTGGCAGCATCTGTGTTCTAAGTAAAGGGAGGGAAGAAAAGGTCAAGGAGGGCATACATGCTGCTCTTTAGGAAAGCTTCCAGAAGCTTCCCCATGACACTTCTGCTTACATCCTAGCGGTCAGAACTTAGGCCTGTGGCCATAGCTAGCTGCAAGTTAGGCTGGAAAGTATAGTCGTTCTGTTTTCAGGTGGCATTGTGCCCGGCTAAACTTCCCCCTTAGAAGGGGATGTCAGATATTGGGGACAACTACCAGTCTCCGTAGAAGTCGTAAGTGGTGAAGTTGGAATATGAACTCAGATATGTTTTGCCCT
>NW_007730879.1:126006-177521 GCF_000696425.1 Galeopterus variegatus | reverse complement strand
ATTGACTTTTGGTGGTGTATTTTCTTCGTTTTTTGCATTTCGGGTATCTCTTTTTGGGTGTCTGTTCATTTTGGCAGGGGTTTTCTCTCGAATCTTAGACCTCTGATTCGATAGATGGGGCTATTGAGCCTTGCAGATTGTTCCTGCCGGCTGTGTACCTGATCTTTCTTTCTTTATTTATTTCTGAGATTCTGCCTCTTTTAGCCGGACCCCTCCCCACTCTGTGTGCTCAGAACAGGGCTGAGGCGTGTCTTCTACAAACCTTGTCTTTCAGTTGAGTCATCAAAGTTGTGCCCTGCCCTGCCCTGCCCAGCAGGTGTCTAGTCTCTCCCACTGCCGGCAGTGAACTCCTCGGGGGAGGGTCCCTCAGAACACAGTTCCTCTTTGACTCCCCCCCGCATGGGTCGGCCCTTCTGGAGGGCTCACTAGTAGCTTCAATGTACCTCGAGAGCACTCCGGGCTCCCCTCTCCTCACCAGAAATCAGTTAGGGGTTCTTCCAAACTGAGGCCCCCAGAGATGGAATCTGCCTCCCGCAAACAGGGAGATTACCTGGGGCCAATGCCCAGGGTGTGGTGGAGAGACGATCTGGGCAGGCTCCTCTTCCCTGCCCTCCCGACGCTGGCCAGGGGCTCCCCACGCTACCAGCCCTGTCAGAGATCCGCGGGGAGAGTGGGACTGTAGGCCGGTCCACAGGCCCCGGTGTGCCCCGCGTCGAGGTAAGCAAATGGCACCTCTCAGTGAGGAGCCGCGCCAAGCAGAGATGGCTGCACTAAGCCAGCCGTCTCCGCCCCCACCCGAGAAAATGGAGGAAGCTCTGTTGTGGGTGCCTAGCCTGGTGTGGTAGGCAGAGCCAGGTGGGCGGGGAGCAGTCGGGCTTCGCCCCGCATGTGGGGCTGGGCTGGGGGTGACTCACAGGGCTTGCAGAGTTGGGCCGGTCCGGCGCGTTCCACTCCATTTCTGTGTCGTCTCTGCTGATTTATGTGGCCTTTGTTGTCTCGGACTGCTCGCCCGAATCCGCAGCAGGGCTTGGGCGCTCTCAGGAGTCTTCTTTTGTGTTGGCCCTCAAACCTCGAACCTGTTGTTGCTTGTTTGTCGTTAGAGGTTTGTTGTTGAAAGATTTATTCATTTTTTGTTGCTCTTGGAAATGCAAATAGTACTCTGGTATCACAGCGCACACTTCTCAGGATCGCGCTGTCTCCTGGCACGGCCGCTCCAGACCCATCGCCATCTTAGAATCTAGTAACTCTTCTGAGTTCAAATGTCAATTGACCTTTCTTTGATAGAAATTCATTAGTTCCTCCAGTATTAAAAATTCAGGAAAGGGCCAGCCCGGTGGCGCACTGCTACAGTGCACCGCTTGGGAGTGCGGCGGCACTCCCACCGTGGGTTTGGATCCCACATACAGACCGGTTCCCGCTCACTGGCTGAGCGAGGTGCGGACGCAGCGCTGAGGGTTGCGATCCCGTTGCCGGTCCCGGTCCGGTATGTGCACGACACTGAGGGTTGCAGTCCATTGCCGGACACGAAAAAAGACAAAAAGGAAAAAAAAAATTCAGGAAAAATATCACTTTTAATGAGAATTGGTATCAGTCTAGAGCACAAGTAAAATTAGGATCCTATTATCCATGTGGTAGCTTAGATTTGAATGCTAGTTCCACCACTAACAAGCTGTGTGAATTTTGACATTGTTTCACCTCCATGTGCTTTAAATTTATTATCTGTAAGATGGAAATTATAGTAATATCTACTATAGAAGAATGCCTGACATGCTAGTATTAGTAGTATTACAGAAGTGGCAATGTTATGTTTGCTGTTATTGTTGTTGAGTTTTTAAAATAAAACAAAACGTGAAACCATTTTCCAGTGAAGAAACTGCTTTGGACGAATAGTCCAGCCTTTCTTGGAAGGAGTGGAGATGTTGACATATGAGTTTTTCTCCTTTAAATTTGGATGCATTTTGTTGATAGAGATTGAAAAACCTTGCCAGAAGTTTCCCATATTATACATGTGATTAAATTAAATGCTACACTTATATTTTAAGCACACTTGCTGAGATAGTTTCTATGCCTTTATTAAATAAAGTTACAATCTTCAGTTTGCATTTTGGTTGACATCATTACCCTGTAAACACCTAAAAACACATGAATCATTAATTTTTTTAAGGAATATATGCCTTGGTTTGTCTTCCTGTATGACTGAGAGCTCTTATACCATACTGACCCTCCCACAAATAATAACTATAAACTCTAAACAAAATTAAGACACAACTACCTGAAGGCACTTGGGAACAAAAAAAGCAGGCAGATACTTGAAGGGACTCATTATTCAAAAGAAGGGAATGACATTGGTTGGGTTTCCCATTTTCACAGCTTCTAGCTGATGCCAGGAAACCCAACATGCTACCTTCAGTGGCTAAAAGTTCATTAGAAAACCCACAGTATGTTTTGACTAACAAATCAGAAAATAAAAATTGGGGCAATCACAGCTACAAAAATGAGGAGGCTTCTGAAAAAGAAACAGGAGACAACGCTAGATTCTGTAAATATACTCACCTGAATCTCTGTCTGACCACTGAACCATCCACGCACTAGGAAGGCTGCAAAGAACTAAGCTAAAGACAGAATAAGTGAATTGAGATTGGAGTTGCCTCCCCAAACGTTTGCAGTTTGAGTTAAAAAACCAAGTTAATTTTCTGCTAAAACAAAAAAGAAATCAACTTTCTATGGAGAAATATGACAGAATTTATAGTTTCAATAACATAATATTCACAATAACCTTGATACAATCCAAAATTATCTACCATGCCAAAAATTCAAAAAGGGAAATATTACTTATTCTACAGAAAAACACAACCAGTGGAGACCAGCCTGGAGATGATCAATATATTGGAAATAACAGAAAATTGTTTCAAATCAGCTATTGTAAGTATGTTCAATGACATAAATAAAAATATGTTCATAATAAATGTAAAGATAGGAAATGTTATCAGGATATATAAACTATTAGAATAAAACAAACATTTTATAATGAAAATATACAACATCTAAAATTAAAATTCACTGGATGAACTTAGCAGTTATATTGGAGATCTCAGAGCAAATAAACTTGAATGTAGATCAATGAAAAGTATCCAAACTGAAAAACAGAGAGAGGGGGAAAAAAGGGAAAAAATGAAGAGTCTCATGGATGTGTGGGACAGTGTTGAAAGATCTAATATATGTGTAATTGCAGTCCCAGAGGAAAGGAGAGAAAAAAATGGAGCATGATTTAAAAAAAAAAAATCTAATGTCTAATAACTTTCCAAATTTGGAGAAAGATATCAATTTTCATATAAACAACATTTAGTGAAGCCCATCCAGTATAAATATAAAGAATTTCATGTTTAGACATATTATATCAACCTGTGAAAAGCAAACATAAAGAATCTTGAAAGCAGCCAGAGGGAGAATATTACACACAGGGCAATTATTGTTGATTTCTCATCAGATAAATAGAGGCCAGAAAATTGTGGAGCAATATTTTTTAAATGTCAAAACAAAAATAAAAACTATCAATCCAGAATTCTTTAAAAATGTCCTGCAAAAGTTAAGGTGACATAAATATATTTTCAGATAGAAGAAAACCAAGAGCATCCATTGACAGCAGATGTGCCCTATAAGAAAGGTAAAGGAAGTTCTTCAGGATAAAGGAAAATAATACCGTTGGAACTCAGTTCTTTAGAAAGGAAAGAGAACATTGGAAATATAAATATTTAGGTAAATATAAAATATAATTTAATCTTAATTTCTATTTCAACATTTTATGTAGTTCTTGACAGATAACAGATGCTTAATAATTTGGGGTTGAATGAGAAAATTGGGGGAGAGTAAAGGGAAAGTTGCATCAGAGAGAAAAATGTATGATCCTTGGCCCTTTGGTTCTGATGACTAGCATATTAGTAGAATTCAGACATGGTAACTTCATGGTAAGCCAAAGAGTCACTTTAAAAGCATGTATTGAATGGCTACAAGGGACTTTGCAGGTGTTAAATATATAGTGGTATTGAGCAGGACCCTGGCATAAAAACAGATGTCACAATCAAAAAGGGTGATTAAAGAGAGTTTAATGAATGAACTCCTTATAATGTGTGGGAAATCAACAGGGAATGCAGAAGTATCCTGAGGCAAGCAACAGGGGTAAAGCCATTATCACCCCTAGGTCACCCGCTAAATTGACCTAGTAAAAAAAGTAGTTGCCAAAGTCTGATGAGAGATATAGCTGTATAATAAACCTGTCTGGTGGAAGCTATGGCCTTGGATAGAGGAAGTCGGCTATACAAGTGAGCACAAAGCCATAGTAAACATACTAAACCATAGTTCAGCAGACAGGAAACCTGGGATAAAGACTGTGACATCTCTCTCTTCTCCCCATCTGATCTCCTACCAGTTTGTCCTATTGGTTCAACACAACTAGAAGCTAGAAAGCAGAAGTCTGATTCATGCAGCCTCTTAGTGCGCCAGCTTCTTAGTGCTTAGTGGAGAAAGCAAAGTAGAGGTGGATAGACCGAGGATCTCCACGACAAACGAGGATAACCAAAATAGAACTGATGAAGTCTCTATCCTTTGGTGTTTGTCGTCTGGTTGTTAAGTAACAGGGCAATAACAGGCCACATAGACAGATCTCTCTCTTGGGCTATTCTATAAAACCAACACTGATTCCCAAACTGCAAACACATTCAATGCACAGTCAAGCAGGATTTGACCTTAATACCTACTCCAATTTAAATATACTTCATCATTAGGGAAACAGGCTAAGAAAAATAAAAATTAGTTGCCTATGGTAATATAGCTAGTTAATGTGAGAACCAGGATTGAAACCAGGCGTTCTAAACCTAATCTAACCAGCCTTTCCTCCACTACAACTTTGAACAAAAAAAGGGGGGGGGGGGGAAGGAGGGGTTATTCTGGTTGACAGCCAAAAAATCCCTTGAATCCTGGTTTTAGGGGAATTTTCCATTTCTAGTATGTTTCCTCGAGTACTGATGGGAGCTGCAAGATGTGTCTGCTTCTCGAATGTAGAGTACACACACAACATTAAATCTCAGTTTGTTTCTCAAAATTACTAACATTCTCCTAACAGCAACAATACACTAAGTGCCTTTTAAATACCAGACACTGAAAAACACCATTAAAAAGTATTGGTTCATTGAATTCTTACAAAGACCATGTGAGGTAATTAATTTTATTCCCATTTTACAGATGAGAAAACCAAAGACCCAAGCAATGAAATAACTTGTCATATGTCATTTTATTAAGACAAAGGCACAGCCAGAAGTTGAACTTCTGTAATCAAAATCCTGTGCTGTTAACCATTCTATCACCTTGGGGTAAGTTAGCTGAAGTAATGCCTGACCTTGATGGCTGGTGATTTATTAGCACTGGGCTGATGGAGTGGGAAGCAATTCATAACTTATTTCAGAAAAAAAAATGCTTCTTCTATCTTGCCCCTGACAACTGAACCCTTTAGCAGCATCAGGGGGAATTATGTTGGAAGAAAAATGACATGTCTGTGAATACTACATTATCTTCAGGTCCACTAAATTGATTTTTATTTTTGGAGATAAAATATTGCCAGGAGTGCTGTCTGCATTGGCAGGATGCCAGGGACAGTTGAACTTTTCCATCAACTCTTTTGGGTTACTTCAAGCCTACTCGTTTCAGAGTCTCCTCAGAAAAGCCTGTCGGCATAGAAAGAACACACAAGTCTGCTTCTGTTAGAACTCATGTTCGGAATTACTACATAACTTCTCCCACAAAGGGAGAAGAGGGCCCAGCATAGAAAAATAAAACAACAAAAAGAGGGAACTTTGCTATATCATCAAGAAGAATTAGGGAATCAAACCTCCTCTTGGAGTCTTTCCGACTGGCTAACTATGGTGTCTTTTCTCTGCACCTCTGCAGTAAATATTCATTAAACAAATAAACAGTGCAATAATAGCCAACATTTATTGACCCTTTTCTGTGTGCCAAGTACTGTCCTAAATGGCTTACATGGCTTATTTCATTTAATCTTTGCAATAAACTGACAGGTTTGGTACAATCATTAGCCACTTTTTCCAGATAAGGATACTAGAAATTTGGTAAGACTTAATTATAAAAACAAGCAGTTAAGTGCTAAAATTGAGATTCAAATTTGGATCTGGTTTGATGTCAAAAGTTATTTTCAACCCTGGTTGCCTATTCCAATCACCTGTAGAAAATCTAAAATATGCCAATACCTAAACCTCACACTCATAAACCCAGTACAATTGATCTGGGATGAGATCTGGGCATCATTTTTCAAAACTTTCCAAATGATTCTAACATGTAGCCAAGGAAACCACAGAACTAAACCTTGTGGATACATCATATCAGCAAGCAAAACTCACCGAATCAGTGAAATAGCCTAATAATGCTGTTTGTCTTCATAGCACTCTATGCTGCACACAACTTTCTCTGAATAACAGGTCTAAATATCCCCCATGATGAGTACTTGTTGAATTGTATCTAGAAGCTAAGATCTGAGGTTTACTTGTAGACTTCACTGTATGCAGGAAGTTCTAATATTTCATCTTGGTTGTTCCATGATATTTTAGGACCATCCAACCCTCTTAGAGGCCACATTCAGAAAGATCAACCCAAGTGGCCAAGAGGGAAACTTTCTGTCACTGATGAAATGTGAAACACACCAGCCCATCTTCAAGCCTGAGAGCATCTTCACCATTGGAACAAGCAGAGACAACCAGAAACCTAACCATTAGTTTTGTAAAACAACTAATCCGACATTTAATGGAACTCATCAGAGAAACAGAACAATTTCCATATTAAGCATTCTGATAGAAAAGGTGTTCCTTTCTGCAAGGCAACAGACAGCGTGAATGCAAGATTATTTAATCACCCAGCTTTAATCAGTTGAATGGGAAAGGTCTACTTCATTATCAAAGGGCAGTTGAAGGAAAGTTACAGTTCTGTAGATCATTATAAATGGTACTTTGTTCAAAGAGACTATTCAATGCCCATTTTTATAACCAGCATGGCTTTTGAGGGATTTCAGTTCGTGGAGAACCTGTCTTGATTAAAGCAGATTGAAATCTAAATAAAACATATCTTAACAGTAAAGGAAGTGGTCTTGCTGTTTATTCACTGGGCACCTCATGGCCTCAGAAAGCTGGAATAAAAAAAATTGACTTGGTTTCCAGGTTTCAGCATTTACCAATAATGTAGTTGATAGAAAAATAAATACTGTGAAACGGCAACATTACCTAACTAGTCCTTCCACCATTTAAAAAATTATGTAATACTTCATGAATAAAGAAAACACATTATCAATTTATAAATTATGAAACAATAATACAGTGTATAACCATGTACCAATAAACTAACAAAAGAGAAAGAATATCATCAACAATTTCGAAACTTTCTTTGTGTATTTTACCTTTAATGCACCCTCCTATAATGAACCAGAAGATAATCATCTCCTGAATTTTGTGGTTACCCTGTCTTAACTTTCCTTTAAAATTTTACCAGGCACAGTTTATTCAATACATCATTCACTTGTCAAGTTTGGGAGCCTTATACAAATAAAATTATACTATACATATTCTTTTAATATTTGTTTTTATTTTTACTTGAAGTATTTTGTAAAATTTATCTATTATGTGGGTAGACACTATTTATTTTTACTTTTGCTTGATAATCCTTTGCATGAAATCACCACAATTTATTTCTCTCCTGTTGAATTTGTTGGGTGTTTCCAGTTTTGTCTTTTTAAATGTCCTTCTGGAAATAATGGTGCTAACAATGTTTAAGAGGTTCTTTAGGGTAAGCATCTAGAAGTGAAATTGCTGATCTGTAGGGTTTAAATTTATTTAACTATATTAAATAACGACTAATGCATTCTAAAGTTGTTGCAAACATTTATGCTCCCAACCGGCAGGTGTATGCAACTGCCCATTCCCCATATCCATATTTTCTGGCTTTGTAATTTGGTGAAACTGGTACACATAAATATTTTATTGTAGCCTTAGTTTGCATTTTTCTGATTGTCAATGAGGATGAGCATCTTTTCCTATTACATTGGCCATTTGTTCTTTCTCTTCTGGGGATGCTGATTCATGGATTTTGTTCATTTTATTATTGGTTGTTTGGAATTCCTTACTGAGTCAAGGGGAATTTTTCATGTATGCTGTTACCAAGATTTTGTCAGTTATATGTGTTGCTAATAACTTCTACAGCTTGTAGTTTGCTTTAGGTTTATTGTGTCATATTTGTGTTTCGATGAACAAAAGGACTGATTTGAGGCATAGCCAAATTTACCAATCTTTTTCTCTATGCTATGGTTTTTATGTATCGATTAAGAAATTCTACTTTACCCAGATGTCATAAAGACGTTCTTCTCTATTTTTCTCTCTTAAAGTTTTACAGTTTACTCTTTCATAATAAAACTTTTAATTCTCCTGGAAAATATTGAAGGTTGCAGTCTCTCTCAGAATCTGTTGTGCTGACACAACATACAGTTGCTATTCTCTATCGCAGATGATGTTTTTGTAGCCATGTAGGTATTTCTACACAGACACAACACTTTTTTCTCTTATTTATTCTGAACTCATGCTCTACTTGTGCATCTCTATACCACCCCACACTCTCTTAATTATTATACTGTTGTATTAAGTCAAATTGAATTTGGCAATTATTCCTTTTTTTTTTTTTTTTAAAGAATGTCTTGGCTATTTTTGGTTCTTGTTCTTCCATATAAGTTTTATAATCTTATGTTCAGTTCCACAAAAGACACTATAGAGACTTTACTGGCAATTGAATTGGATCTTTGGACAAATTTCAGGGGACATCAGTATATTCTGACATTAATAAATCTTCTCAGAACACGGAATATCTCTCCATTTATTTAAGTCTTTAAGTCTTTCCATAGAGTTCTCATTTTCTTGGGAAAAAAAAGTCTTTCCTGTATTTACTTAGACTTACTCTTTGGAGCTTTAACTACTTATTCTATATTTTTCTATTTCTTATTTTTTTCTTTTTTTCTCTGTGACTAATTGAGCTTACAACTACTCACTTATTTTATTTTTTTTACAAGTTTGTAAGTTACATCCTCTATTTCAATTGCTTTAGTGGCTACTCTAATAATTATTGCAAGCATACTTAATGTAATAAAATATAAAGTGTATCTCTATTTTTAATTTTTTACTAAATATTACACAAGACTTAAAGTGCTTTAACTTGAATCACTCTCCTCCTAATTTATAATGCATATTTGTTGAGTATTTTAGTTCAATTTTGTTCATTTTTTTAACCCTACCAATGGATAGTATTTGTATTGCTTTATAGCAACAATGTTGTTTATATGTTTGCATTTTCTTTGATCACCATTCCTTCCTGCATCTCTGACCTTGCTTCTAGGATCAAGGAAGGTATAAAGACAGAAAATGCTGTAGCTTTCGCTTCATTTATTCATTCATTCATTTGCAAGTGCATTTTCAGAACCTGTTAGATCAGGCACCATACTAGATATTAGGAAATGAATCAGCAGCAAACAGCCAATTGCTTTTCTAACTTGTATTGTAGTAGAAAAAAAAAGACACTAATTAAATAATCACAGAAATGCAACATCATAAACTATGAAGTTTTCTGACAGAATAATACCAAGGTTAGGTTGGTAAGAAGACTGGGAGGTCTCACCTAAGTGAATGGCACATGACATTACAAAATGTGGGGTAGTGGGGTCATTTCCAATAGAGCAAGCAACATTTCAAAACCCTGCATGAGAAAAGGAGAGCAAAGAGTACATACGAAAAGAACATAAAGAAAGCCCCATAGATGTCACACATATGGGAAGGAGGAGGGGCCACACAGGAAGAAAGTGTCATCTAAACATAGGGCCTTAATCCTCAAGTTTTCCTTTCCAGCCAGTACAAACCTCATTTCACAAACAGTGAATTTACTTTCAGAAATGTGAAGTTTCTGGTCTGAGTTCCAGCAGCTATCAGTTGACCAACCCAAAGTTCACCATATTCATCCAAAGCCTATGTTCTTTTTATCTATCTACACCACTCCACCTCCCAGGCTGAGGAATTTGGACTTGATGGGGAGCTATTTGGTAGTTATTAATCCAAAAAGGATCCTAATAAAAGGCTTATATATTTATTCTTCAGATTGTTTGATTTTGCTTTTGTTTTTAAGCAAAATTGACCTAGCAATGGTGGGCAGAAGTCTTTTAACTTTGGATACCTTTCTATTAAATAGTTTCTCATGGCTGAAATCACCCCCACTGTTTCTCAACTCACTCACCTTCTCTAGTAAGTCAAACCTAGTTACTTGAAATGGCATAATAATACTCTCCTCTCCAGACAGAATTGGTAGGTAAATATTCCCAATCCCACAGCAATTGGTGTTTCAGGCAGACAAAAACAAAATTAATACATCAACCCAACCAATGAAATCCACAGAATTTATGCTGGTTGGTAGACTGTGAGGCATCTTAGGAAACAAGTGAGAGAGCCCAGAGTCTCAAGATTTATATTTTTAGCCATTATTGTGTAAGCTATCTTGGGATCATCCTAGTTTTCCTTCCTATATCTGCAGATGAGAATTTTAAAAATGCATTGGCAACCATTTTCATTATAAAATTAGTAGCATCAGCAAATAAAATGTAAACATATGAGAATCTGAAAAGAAAAGAAAAAAAAGACCCTTCTCTTATCAAGCACAAATTCTATTGACAGTACAATGGGTCTCCTTTTGTTAATTTTCTGAGGATTGTGATCATTCATTAGATATAATTTTGAATTTTAGTTTTGCTTCCCTTAACATTATATAATGAATACAATATATAAATACATAATAAATATAAGTACGCAATATTGCATACTTTTTGTAAACATTTAAAATGACGACATAATATACCGTCTAGCTGATAAACAACAGCATACATACCCTTTTTTCTAAGGTTGGAAATCCAAGTATTTTCCTAAGTTTTGTTCTTAGGAGTAAGACTGATATTTACACTCTTGCTCATTAAACCTCTTTTGCATCCATTTATTCCTTCATCCATCCATTTAATAAATGTTACCAAGTAGTCTATGCAAAGTTGTATGTTCATCACTGGTTGTACAAGGTACAATAAACATGACCACTGTCTAGAGGAGGAGACAGATGTTAAACTATGATAACTTGATAACACCCTTGATTACCAGTGCTTTAATTACAATGATAAAAGGTGTTACACATACATGTATTATAAGAGTGTCTAATGTGGGTCATCTAGTACAGGAGGTCATGTAATTTACTAGTACTGTATTACTTTAGGATAGTTGAATTGCTGAGTCAAAGTACACAAATATTTTGAAGCTTTTTATCCTTATTTGAAAAATCATCTTCCCAAAAATCTGTACCAATTTACCATCCCAACAAGAACATACATACACCTGTTTTACAACCTTCTCACCATTTCAGAGCATTATTATTCAGACAAGCATGGACTGAATAAGTAAAGCATAATTTCAGTGCTTTAGTAATTAATTCTTTTTTCTTTTGGACTACTGGTGAGGTTGATATTTTTTATGTAATTTTCTTTATAGTTGTAATTCTATTTTTCTGATATATCAGTGCACGCCCTTTCCTCATTTATCTTTTTCATATGTCTCGATGGATTTGGATGAGCTTTTTATATGGTAAAGACATTAGTCCTTTGCCATATATATTGCTGAACTTCTTTCAGTTTATTTTCTGTCTCTGGTTTTCTTCATACACTTTAATTATTTCTGTTATTTTTTTTAACTAACCATCATTTGTTAGGTTTTTTTTACATATATATCTATTTTTTTCTTGCTTTAATTACATAATAGTCAATATCTGGGGTTGTTTTTCTCTCCAACAAGGTAAATAAAATGACAATTAGAAAGAGATTGAATGTGATACCGAAATTGCAATAGTGTTAAGCCAGTCTTTGAAGGCGAGAATGTGCTACCTGGTCATATATATCAAGTCCTGACACAATGGATGTGGGGCTCACTTCAGCTTTGATGGGGTGCGGGACGGCTTGGGCAAAGCCTGGCTAATTCAGAATGTGTATTTGGGCTCCATGGTTGGAATGTGTATTTGGGCTCATTGGCTCTGTCTTCAGCAATCACATTTCCGTGGCAGAGCTCATAAAAAGAGAAGCTAGCACTTACCAAAGTCTTACTCTCCCAGAGCACCCCTTGGTGCTTTCAGATGCATTAGCTCAATTGATCCTAAAACAACCTTACAAGGAGTGTATTAGTCAGGTTTCTCCAGAGGGATGCTGTGTGTGTGTGTGTGTGTGTGTGTGTGTGTGTGTGTGTGTGTGTGTGTGTGTGTGTGTGTGTGTGTGTGTGTGTGTGTGTGTGTGTGTGTGTGTGTGTGTGTGTGTGTGTGTGTGTGTGTGTGTGTGTGTGTGTGTGTGTGTGTGTGTGTGTGTGTGTGTGTAAAAATTTATTCTGAGGAATTGGCTCATGTAATTATGGAAGCTGGCAAGCCCACAATCTGCAGGGTTGGATGTCAGGTTACAGGTCCAGGAAGAGCTAACACTGCAGTTCAAGTGTGAAAGCTTTCTGCTACAGACATCTCTCTTGCTTGGGGAGGTTGGTCTTTTGTTCTATTCAGGCCTTCAACTAATTGAATGAGGTCCACCCACACTATGGAAAGCAATCTGCATTACTCAAAGTCTACTGATTTAAATACTAATCTCATCCAAAAACATCCTCATAGAAGCATCCAGAATAGTTTTGACTACATATCTGGGCCCTGTGGTCCAACCAAGTCAACACATAAAATTAACCATCACTGGGATACATTTTTATTTTCTCCATTTTACAGATAACAAAGTTGTAGTACTAAGAGGTTAAGTAATATATCCAATATTAGAGTCAGGACTCACATTGAGGCCACTTGGCTCTTAACCACAGAAGTGGGACTAGCTCCACTCCTTACAGTTACTGGGGCATTAGCCAAGAGGATGTGTATAAAACATTTAATTTAATGTCTGGCAAAAAGTACCCACTCAATATGCACTTGCAGTAATGCAATTCTACCAAATCTAAATTCTGGATTTGTGTAGATTCAGGAAGGATCTTCTCTTCCTCAAAAGAATCAAATCCATAGCAACTTTGCCTCTCACAATCACGTAAACAGCAGCTATTACTGATTTACTTGGTTAGAATTTATGTTAACATCTCTTATTATCCTGGATAAATTGAAAATACCAGGGCTAGGGAAAATAGGCTTATGGTTCTAAACTTGGAGATTTAAGTGTTTGTTAAAGTTTTAATTTAATTTTTACTTCAATGATCTTCATAATTCCATTTTAAAAATCTAATCAGGAGCATAGACATCAGTTTAAGGGGGAGGGGAGAGAGGGAGGAGGGAGGGAGGTGTCGGTGATGGGCCATAATAATCATATACATTGTATATTGACAAAATAAAAATTTAACGAAAAAAAAAAAAGAGTTAAGAAACTTAATTCTTGTCCTATCATTTAGCAACCAGGAGGCAGCAGCTATATGGAGCATTGATATGCCCATCTGTGAAATGGGAATGACATGAGAATGTGCCCACTGTTGCAGGATTGCTGGGTAAATCATTAGTGCCTGGGAAGCCTTTTACCAGGTAAATGTGAATGCAAATGAAAGGTGTTATATAAAGATTTTATCCAAAGGACAGATAATCCTCATGTCTGTGGCGCTGTGCTAAATATTACAGAAAGGATTTGGAGTAAAACTAAGTTAATTCTGTCTGAATAGGTGCTACATTAATAATAATAAATGATAATTCTAGATTGCTAGATTTAGGGTAATTATTTTAATTGTATGTTTCACCATCTGGATGACAGTCCTGGGTTTTTAAACAAGTTTTCAATTAGTGTTTCGAGGAAGTGCCAAGGAAATTGTTCTCAGAGTGTTAAATTTCTTTCCTTTCTTTCATAATAATTTCCCTTTGTTTTCCCTTTTAATTTTAGGTTTTAAAAGACCTGGACCTCTGGGGCCGGCCCCGTGGGGCACTCGGGAGAGTGGGGCACTCGGGAGAGTGTGGCACTGGGAGCACAGCGACGCTCCTGCTGCGGGTTCGGATCCTATATAGGAATGGCCGGTGCACTCACTGGCTGAGCGCGGTGCGGGTGACACCACACCAACAGTTGCGATCCCCTTACCAGTCACGAAAAAGACAGAAAAAAAAAAAAAAGACCTGGACCTCTGGCAGAGTGAATACAGGGACAGTGACAGTTAAGACAACAATTTGGGAATGAACCCTGACTCTGTTACTCAGGTAAAGAGTTTGACTTCTTGGTGTCTCAGTTTCCTCATGTGTCCTCATTACATAAGGTTGTAATGAGGATTCGATATGACGAGCCACAAAAAAGTCTTGGTACATTGCCTGGCACATAAAAGAAGTTCTATGCAAATGATCTCTTATTACCAATGGCAAGACCACCTGTTTTGAAGATTGCAAAGCTGTTTTTGGCACCATATCTGATTGTACCCCCACATCGACCCTACAAGTTGCAGGTATTTGCCCCATTTTGCAAATGTGAGCACCAAAACTCTAAAATGCTAAGCAATGCGTGCTGTATTACTAGGTTTCAAGTGTCTCCGTGCCAGAGCCAGCCATGTTACACTTTTTTCCTTACTGAGCTATGGAGTTTTTTCCGTGTAAATAGTTCATATCAGAGAAAACTGAAGTGAAACAGGTGAAAGAAAACACATGACAGCTTACATTCATGCTGGGCACTACATAAGGTGTTACTTAATCTTGCCAACTACCGTGTGGTTTAGTTTTTGCTCTTCCCATTTGGAAATGATGAATCTAAGACTCAGCCACTGCCACACACAAGAAGCTCTCATATTCAGAAGCTTCTGAGTCCAAGCCTGTATTCTTTGTTACAAGTGATTAAAAGAAATCAAGAATGAGGGTCAGAGATGGAGATGTAGCAACTGAAATGCAAATATGGTTGTACCTCTTAGCCTCACCTTCTTCTAGGGCATGATAAGAGGCATTCGCTGGTAACATCTGGCAAAAAAGCAATGATCGACTTGTGAGATGTGGACAATGAAGATATTTTAAGATGCTTGAAAAAGATCTTCTGTAAGGATAGCCTTGAATTGCAGATGCAAAGGCCCTCTCTGCACACCAGGAATGGAATGATGACAACAGTGGAGGAGAGTCTCTGTCTTGATATTGAGTGATTTGCAATCTGAAAGTGAAGTTGGCTTGGAAAGTGAGAGGGAGATAACAAGGGAGGAAATATTCAATTTGAAGTTGCCTTCAAGGAAAAATGTCACCCGGAAAATGATTTTATCAGGTTTGAAATGCAAATGCAATAAAATCCCTGACATATTTGGATTGGTAAAATAATATATTTCAGGATGGGGTAAAGAGGGGATTTCAGTGTAGGGGAAGTGGTATGACTGGCTGCAGTTAGGATGTAAAAATCACCATCTCAGAAAACAAATGAAATTCCTAACACTGGGTTATGACTTTGTAGAAACAAGATATTCAGGCTCAGGCAGACATTCTCTGTGTCTGTGACCATACCCCACTTTCTATCCTAGGGAAACATATGGAAAGGAAGACCTCCAAGCAACACAGTCTACATTTCTTTGTGTACTCCTGTAAAAGACAACTTTTGGAGTGTCAGATCATCATACATCTTTCTTTCCTGAAGACTTTCTGCCACTCTCAGGGGTGGGCCTCAGTTGTCACATGTGTATGAAATGACCTTGACAACCATCTCCCACCCCCATAGAGATGTCTGTATCAGGGGTGAAACCTCACCCCATAGAAGCCAGTTAAGATTTCCAGTCCTTGGTATTTCGAATAAGGGGTCGACTGGAGGTGTGGAGCTATGAAGATAAATATGGCTTCTGTGAGAGCAATATGAAACAGATATGCAGAAGCAGAGAAATGCAAGAAACAGAGCAGACATCCTAAGGAGCCCTACAGAAGTGGAGTGGGCAAACTTAGCTGGCAATGCCTTTCCAGTTCCAGGATAGAGTCCCTTGGGGCCTGGCTATATCTATGCCCTTAAGTATTTCCAGTAGTTTCCTCATTTTTGCTTAATTCGACTCAACTGAGAAAGGTCATGACTGATGTATTGTTATTGCACAGGCCACCTGGCAACAGGTGGTGCAGAGTGGTGTCACAATGCATTTTTGTGGATGAGTAGAATAATAGCATTGTAATATTGACAATCCTGATTTATCCTATTGATAGGTTTATTTTTAAAATATTTAATGGACAAATAAAGATTGTATATATATTCAAGGTATACAGGGTGATGATTTCATGTACATATACATTGTGCAACGACTGCCATGATAAAATTAACGCATGCATCACCTACACTGTCTCTTAGATCTCCAGAACTTGTTCATCTTACGACTAAAATTTGTATCCTTTGACCAGCATCTCCCCATTTCTGCTAATCCCCTTTCCCCACCCAGTCCCTGGTAACCACTGTTCTACTCTCTGTTTCTATGAGTTTGAGTGTTTTAGATACCACATATAACAAGTGAAATCATTTAGTGTCTGGCTTATTGTTCTTAACATATGTCCTCCAGGTTCATCAATGTTGTTGCAAATGGTAGGATTTACTTCTTTTTTATGACTGAATATATTCCATTGTTTGTATGTGCATAACTTTACTTTTTAATCTTAATGTTCCCTGGGTCTGTATGAGAGCTGAATAGCTACTGCTACATTATCTGTATTTCTTTGTATCCCCCTGTAGTAAACAACTTTTGAGTGTCTGATCATCCAATAGCCTCTTTTTTCTGATGACTTCCTGCCACCCTCAGGGGTAGGCTTCTGTTGTCATATGTATATGAAATTGATTACTGCCTTCCTTCTACTCAATAATGTAGATAGATTTTTTTAAATAAAGCTCCGCATAAAAATCTGTATAGATCCAAGGACATACACTTTAGTGTCACTGCACCCAAACTGTGGGTGGTGTAACTCCTTGTTTGAAGATAATTAACCAGCAATTGAACCCCATGGGGTCACAGTTTCATGGCCAAAGCTGTCAGGTGCCAGAGTCAGGAGCCGACTCATTTTGTAATCTGACCCTGAAGCATGGGTCGTGTGCTGCTCTGTGTTCAACATAATGGCTGAGAAGTTCTTAGATATACAAGGAAGGATAACGTGAAGCGGGGGGGTGGGGTGGGTTAAGAATTTTCATAGACACCAAGTTGCATGGCAATATCCATAGAGCATATTATGCCTACAAACAAACAAAGAGAAATAAAAGATCATTAATGTAACAGTGAGCCTCGTGAGCTGAATGACGTGGGAAAGTGACTAGAATGAGAGAGATAAGGTACACACAGGATTCCACCTCACCAGCTATTGTATATTCAGTTCTGCACGGCATTCTTTAAGAAAGAAGCTGAAAAACTGGAATTGCTCCACAGAAAGTAAGCAGAGTGGGAAGAACACTGGAAACTCATCATGGAAAAAAATAGTTTAAGGGGAATAAGTTTTTTTTTTTTTTTTGAGAGGAGAGGCCCTTAGGAATATAATTCTTTAATATTAGAACCCCAGTTTACCCCAATTTACTGGAAGAGGAAATACAAGGCGAAACCCTGTGTTTGCCTCTAGGACCTGCGGGTAGAAGCTTAAGAGAGACAAAGTTAGGAACAATACCAGAATGATGCTTAAGTTGTCAGAAGCCGGGTTTCCCGAAACTCAGTCATTTTTGTACCACCTTTACTGTATTTGCAGAAAACTTGTGCTATGTTCTTGCCCATTTTTCTTTTAAGTTGACTTTCTTATTAAATATAAAACTGTATGGTGAAAAGGTAAGTCATATCATTACCATAAATAGAAAATAAATATCATCCATCATACATAGGAGTAAAGAGTAAAAATAAATAAGATGAAAACAATGCTATGGAATCCAGCTGTATATTATTGTGTGCCTAAGGTATCAGGTCTGAAGGCTGCTATCTCTTTGTTATAAAGGAAGATTAGAAAGTGTTAGAAAGGTATTAAAGACGGAGAGCACTGAGATCTCCTCCTTGATGTTTGAAGAAATGAGAGACAACTAAGAAGATGATGACTTTCACTCTATGGGAATTAATGTCATTTAATGTTTTATGCTCACTGTTTAAAATCCCTTTAGAGGTGCATCCCGGGCTTTAGGAAATTCAGACCAGGATACCCAGTGTTGGGGCATGAAGGATATAGGGAACTTCAAGTGAAAGAAGTTTTCCCAAGAGACCAGAGTCAGCCGTGATGTTGGTGAGAAAGTTACCAGGCTACCACGTAGCTAGCACCTTTCTAGCTCAAGGCAGTGATGTTTCTATGACTTAATGAGTTAGACTTGCTGTTGAGCACCGGGACCCTGCCTCCATGCTGTCCCATGACTGAAGCTCACAGGGCTGCCCGTGGATGTCTGCGTGTTCATTATGTCCCTGTTTTCTGAGACAAATGTGAGAGGAGCTGTTTGTGATTTGGCTGGCAGGCGTACAAATCTGGCTGTGCAGTGCTCGTGGCAGCTCCTCATTTCTCAGTGTCACTGTAGATCTTGTATAACTCACGTTGTTTCATTTTCCTAGCAATGCAGTAATGATTTTCTACTCACTGAGTGGGAACCTTTGCCAACATGTGGCTGCTTCAGTGGTGAGGAGAAGCCCTCTGTACCAGTGCCCAGAGGGGCAGGTGGCACCCAGTAAGGGATCATTGGCTTTCCCACTTATGCACAAAGTAAGAGTGGATGAGGACTAGGTGCCTCTCTTGTGGAGATGATGATGGCCACATAGGAGGTAGTGGAAAAGAGCATGGGTTTTGCAACCGGAAGTAGCTGAGCTCTGACACTAGCCCTGTCATATATATTGCCGTGTGAACTTAGGAGACTAAGTGACTTAACCTCTTTAAATACCAATGTCCTTATACATAAAATGAGGTTAATAAAATAACTCATAAGACTCTTCATGAGAAATAACTGAGATGACTTAAAATCAGTACACATAAGAATTCTGTATAGTTCCTCTTTTCTTTTTGTAATGTACTGGTGCTGCAAGACAGAAAAGCAAGCAGAAATAAACCAATAGCTTCCTCATCATCAACTCATCTGTGCACTGTCATTCCCAAGGAAGATGGAACTGGGAATTATGGAAAAGTGCTTTGTGTAGATTTCACAGTAAATGAGGCAAACACAGAAACCAGTCCTTTTTGCTAAACTTGCTGTGGCATGTATTCAGCAAATATTTTTATTGAGCAACTACTATGTGCTAGGCATAGCATCACATCCTGGGGATTCATCGGAGGAAAAGATAAGCAATATCCTTGTGCTCATAGAGTTTACAATCTACTGGGATGGAGGAGATTCACATCGACTTGGCAAAAACATAGGCAATGAGTGATAAAAGAAAAGTGACGAACACAATAGGTGTCTATGCAGGGAGATCAAACAAATGTTTTTAGGAGTGGACAATTTTTAATCCAAGCCCCTGAATAATGCATGGAGTCAACTAAGTGGTAAGAAGTGGTGGAAGAGGAAAAGGCTGTATTGTTGCAGGAATAACAATAAGTTCATTATGTCTAGGGGACCCTCAAAGAGTAGCCAAATGTGCATTTTGCTAATTAAGTACATTTTTTAAGGCTGCTATTTAACATCATCATTTCATGAAAGAAGGGACATTTTAACATCAGGAAAATAAGGAGACATCATCAGATTAATGTCAGCCTTCTAAATCGAATACATTTAGTGTTATAAAAACTCCACTTTGTTTTGCTTACTTTTATTTAAAAATGTGTCTGTGAGCACTGTAGACTCCCAAGAGAGGTGAAGAGAGGGCAAAAATCAATCTTCCTAAGTCGAGCTTTTGGCTCCAAATTGATACCTCATTTTCTACCAGTGAGGTGACCCAGAAGACGGATGAATAGGAAAGACTTTTGCTCACTCACTCACTCATTTATTCAGCAATATTCATGGAGCTCCTACAATACAGCAGGACCTCTTAAGAGAATGCTGAGCACAAGACAGACACAATGCCAGCTCCTGTGGAACCCAAAATTGAGTAAAAGAGACATGGTAATCAAATATTTATATAAATATAAAATCAGAACATCATAAGTGCCATGAAGGGGAATTCAATGAGGCTATGAAAACACTTATTAGGGAATCTGATGCAGTCAGAAAGATCAAAGAAAGGGCTCCAGAGGGAGAGATTTCTCTTGCCTAGATTAAAGACAAGCCTTGGCAGCCTGCCCCCTGCTTTCTTCCACCAGCTCTTCCCAGGTTCCCACTTGATCTTCTAAGGAGGCCATCTTCAGAAGGGAAGATAACTTCTCTCCCACTCCTTAAGTAGTGATTGTAAAATAGGAGGAAAGGTTTGTAGAAAGTAAATCAGAATGAATCCAAGATTCACAAAACTCTTCATGTAAAAGGACAAATATTTAATTTAACTACTTATCTCTTGACACTGGAAATGTCATTTTTCCCACATTATCAGATCTTCTCTTCCTATTAGGGAAGAGTAAAGTTTGAGTGTGTTTATGGAAATGAGGGAAAGGTAAGAGGACCCTGAGAGAAGTTAGAGTATACCACAAACAAATCACTCATTAATTAAGTCATTCGTTTATTAATTCTCTTACAAATTTGTCTTTTAACCCAAACTTCCTACAGTTTTGAAACTGGCTTTTTGAAATTATTGATGGAGGGGCTTACCAGTTAACTCAGTTAGAGAGTGGTGCTGATAACACCAAGGTCCAGGGTTCGATCCCTGTACCAGCCAGTTGCCAAAAAGAAAAAAAAAGAAAAGAAATTACTGATGGAAATAAAGCTGAGCAGGTAGACTAGGGCTGGAGTTGGAAAACCATTTTATTTGGGATTAAGAAAGTATACATTATTATGTAGGCAGTGTGGAGTGATGAGAAAATTTTAAGCATAGAAGGTACATGATTCATTTATTCATTCATTTGATCAATCATTAAGTATTTCTTGAGTACAATTATGCATGAGGTACTTTGTTTATATATTTTTTTAAATAAAAAGTCAACATATACAATTTCAACATGTTTCCAGTGTGCACTATGAACAAAGGAAATTTCAGAACGATATACGTAATACGATACCATTTATCCTTTACCCATGGCAAAGAGCTGTCAGGTTGGTACAGACTCACTCTTGCACTGGGTACCCACAGATTCTAATCCATTGTGCCAGACCACAAGGTCTGTTAAAAGTTTGGCTGATTTCTCCTTTCAGTCTGTGGCAGGTTTTCTCCTTCTCTTTCCTTGCCCAGGGATGAAAAAAGCCATGGGTTTCTTCTCTCCTATAAATAGCTCAGCCCTTTCTGGGGTTTAGTTTATTAAAGTTTTTTCTATCCCTGGATATCTCTCTCTCTTTCTGTAAATAAGCCAAATTCTACAAACGTCCCTCCTCAGTGATGTTTTTCTACCTTTCCTTCCTGAGGAAATAATGAGTTTTTGTGCATATGGTTCATCATCTGTATACTTTGACTAACCATAAAAATACACAGAGTAGTGTGTTGGTAATTTAGATAAATGCATACTAGGCAAATCATTCTAAAATTGACTTTGTTCACTCAAGATTCTGTTTTTTGGATCTATCTATGTTCATACAAACAGATCTAGTTCTTTTATTTTATCTCTATTCAGTGTTCCATTATATAAATACACCACTATATATATATTTATCTGTTGCCTTCCTGATGGACATATAAGTTTTTCTTTTCTAGGGATTGAGGATATAAACAAGGAAAAGAGGAAAGTTGGGTAATTTGAGCACCTGTTTTATCTCAGACATATTTCTGGAACTGTGGACCTAGGGAAAGACATAATACATTTCCAGTCTGATGGGAGAGACAGGGAAGTAAACAATAATTGAATTTGCATTTTAGGAAGATTAATCTTGCAGTATGTAGGGCACATTGGCAGAAGGAACAGTTGGAGACAAGGGAACAAAATAGGAGTGTTATCTCATGATCTGCAGAGGTTCAAGTGAGATTGTAAAGGCCCAAATTAATGCAGTGGTAGTGAATAAATGAGAAATAATATGGACGAGGGACCAACATGTCATACACAATAGGATGGCAGAGGTGAACTATGAACCCACTCTTGTCTTTCCCCAAAGCCTCTGCTTGCCCACCAAAGCAAACCACATCCCGTCAGGAGAGACCAAGGGTCACTTTGCAGGGAGACCAGATGTTTGGAATAAAACAGTATGTAGCTCAGCACCTACTCTTAAGAAGTCCTTAGTCCAGTGAGAGAAAAACAAACCAACTTTTCAATGTAGAGTGAAACCGTATTGATGTATCCAATCCCAGCATTAAATAGGCACAAAGGATGAATAGCTGAGTTAGATGGTGAAAGTAAAGGGATATTTCCAAGAGGTGATGTCATTTTGCCAGAAAGTAAAGGAAGAGTAGGATGTAGCCAGGAAAAAAAAAAATGGGTTTAATCACATTCTAGGTAGGACAAACAATTTTCAGGACTCTATGACCAGGACATACTAACTGTTTGAATCAGGTAATGATAACAACATGCCAGGCACAGTTCCAAGTTTATTTCATCTTTAAAACAACCCCATGGGATAGGTAGTTTTATTATGATTATCCCATTTTCTGGAGGAGTAAAGTGAAGCAGGGGGAGGTTAAAGTACTTGCCCGAGGTCACACACCCAGTAAGCAACAGAGTGAAGAATTAAACCCTAACAGTGTGGCTCAGGGACTATGTTCTCAGCCACTGTGCTAGATCAAAACTTGCTATGACTGTACGCAGTTTAGCACAGAGGCAGGCAGTGCATCTCAGGATTTACCAGGGTTTTTGGAGTGACAGTGTCAGGCAGGAAGAAGCAGACAGTGAGAAAATGGGGTAGGGAGTAGGGAGTGGGAAGGAATAGCTCAGTGGGGAAGGATGCAGTGGGCATGCCATGGAGGCTCCTGCAAGCTGAGCTCAGTAGGAAGTAAAGAAGGGAGAAAGTAGCTGGAAACATTCAAATGTTACTGCAGGCCGATGCACCTGGATTGAGCTGTAGGTGAGACTCCTCTGGTCCCTGCTCTCAAATTCCACATTTATCTACAGGTGACTCTCAGTCTTGTTATTTCTGTCACTTTCTGATTTGCATATCCAACTCTTTTCTGGACTTTTTCCATCTGGAATATTCCCAGGCAATCCTGTTTTGGAGCAAGCACTATATAAATGTCATGCTCGTTCCTTCTTCCTTTCTTTCCTCCCTTCCTTCACACATCTACAATTTACGAGACCGTGTGTTTTGTTGTGCTGGAGCAGGCCTGAGGTTGTGGGGTCAGTAGTTACAAACATAGATCGCCTATGGATTCCTGCCTCAAAGAGTTTGTAGTCCAGTGGAAAAAACATTTGCCCTGAACTGGTTTTTTTTCCCATCAGAGAAGTCTTGAGAAGATGCTGTGTGATGTTGGAAGGTTGAGGGCAGAAGAGTGCTTTGTTTTTTGTTTTTCTTTTCATACAATGCTCAAATTGGAAAAAAGCTCAGAAATAATTTTGTCTTTTGGTTTCTGTCTTTGTGCTTCAGAACCCCATGGTGTTCCCAGAGTTTATGAACATATATATATATATGTATATATATATATATATATATACATATATATATATATGTATATATATATATATATGTATATATATATATATATGTATATATATATATATACATATATATATATAAAGAGAGAGAGAGAGAGAGAATGTGTGTGTTTGTTTTGTCTGAAAAATTAGTATATCTGTGATAATATAAAATATAATTACTCTCACTATGATTAATGAAATATAAGCTAATAATAATAGGTAAGACTTACGTAGCCCTTACTATTCTGCAGTGATTTTTCTAAGTGCTTTTCAAATAGAAATTTGTTTGATTTGCAACTACCTCATGAGGAAGGGTCCTAATATCCTATTTTATAGAAGAGGGAACTGAGACGGACAGAAGTTATGCAGTTTCTCCAAATTCAGACGGCTAGTCAGTGGCACACATGAGATTTGCACCCAAGTGGTATGACTCTTTAAACACTATGCAATGTTTCCTCCTACTGTATTTATAAACAATACAGCTGTTCAATACACAGAAGTTGTGTTTTCTTTATTTTCTCAATGACCAGTTAAAAACAAAGTAGGTGCTTTAAGAATGTGTTGACTCTAAACAATAAAATAAAATAAAATAAAATAAGCTTTCATACTCAGAAAGATTAGTTTCCACAAATTTAGATCAATCTCATTTTACAGATGAGTAAACTTAAAAAGGAAGGGATTTTCTGAGGATCACAAAGTAAGAGAGTAACAGAACCTGGGTTAGTCTGGAAAAATGTTGATAAGTGCAGGCTTTGAGCCAGACAGCTGGATTTACATGCCAGCTCAGTCACTTATTAGTTCTATCTGGAAAATGTGGGCCATTCACCCTCAGCCTCCCTTTCCCCATCTGTAAAATGTGAATAACATTATGTCAACCTCACGGGGTTGTTATAAGGATCAACCAAGACAATGTATCTAAATTGCCTAGCACCATGCCTGTACATTATACTGCCTGTCTTGTTATTGCTATTATTGTAGTTGTAATTATATTATTTTAATTCATCCAGATCTCTTCAACATAGGTCCAGTGGTCTCTCCAATATATCACAAATACTGTAGGCAAAATAGCCTAATTATGTGGGAGTGTGCCCCCATCCCCTCAGTCTTCATCAATAGATGCACCTTCTATATCCACATAAAATTGGCTCAATGACTTCTTATCACCATATTCGAAGTGACCTGGCTCAGTCTCAGAACAAGAACACAGTGTCCCATCTCTATCAATAATCAAGGAATCATGTCTTCAATTGTCAAGCCCTTTGGAAGGTTCTGGCTTTCCTACGGATTTATCATGCTCTGTTCTTTATTTTTCTGACAGTCACCAGAAGTGATCTAAAATAAAATGCCAATGTGCAGATTCTAGGATGCGAATTTAGATGTCAGCTAAAGACCTTCACATGCTCTTGGATACAAAAAAAAAAAAAAAAGAAAAGAAAAAGAGGGGCAAAGAGAAACAAACACAAATAATAAATAAGAAATGCTATTTCTCTTCATGTAGCGTCTGAGAGAGGATTGGTCACAGAATTTCGTATCGCAGCATTAAGAAAACTCAGTTTGGGATCGTAATGACATCCTCCTTGTCCAAAGAGGACCATCCTGCTTCAGATGACAGTGAAAGTATATCCTAGTGACATTCAAGCCCTCAGATCCTGCAACATTCAGTTGTGCCCATCTGTTTATCTATGGGCAAAGGTAGTTCAATATTCTCCATGGACCTCTGACTTTTTTAAAACAATTTCTTTCCCACTTCAATATTTGTCACATTTCCTCCTTGGCTTCATTCTATCATTTTTGCTGCTTTTTTTCCTTCTTGGGCTTATGAAGACATCCATCCTGCTCAGGGAGATCATCAATAAAAATTGCTTTGCTTGATGCTATGATTAGCCAAGAACAATGCTCTGTCTTACTCTAGTTTCTGCCAAGTCAACAACACGTGTTTCTGCCTTCCTTTACCTTTAGGATTTCAGATGGGAAGTGTCATTTTCAAATGAGAAAATTCTGGTATAAATGTTTGGCAAGTAATGTAGACATTACTTCAGCAAACACCCCTGTCACACTGAGCAGGTCAGATCCACAGTTCTTCATAAGCCATGTGGGCAGGACTTCAGGACTTGAATGAACCTTTTATAGATAGGAAATGGCTTGACTGTAGGTCTGCAGTGGGTATCTAGTCTGTTGTCTTGCCCAGCATCTCCTCTTTCTTCCTGTTACAGAATATATCTTTTTCCTTTACAAAATTCCTCACCCTGACCCCTCTGTCTTCTTAACAAATAAGATGGTGCCATGGATTGAATGTCCCCCAAAACTCATGGATGCTTGACTCCCATTGTAACAGTGCTAAGAAGATGGGAAATCTGATTATGGTAATTGAAAGGTGGAGCCTTTAAGAAGTGACTGAACCTTGAGGACTGTGACCTCATGAATGGATTGATCCATTGGTGGAGAAATGGGCTTGATTCTGATGGCTTTATAAGGAGAGTGCGTGAACATGTTAGTGCTCTCTTGCTTAGCCCATTCTTTCCATGTGATACCCTGCATTGCTGTACAGAGTAACCACAAAGAAGAAGTCCCTCACCAGATATGACTCCTGAACCATAGATCTCCCAGCCTCCAAAACTGTTAGAAATAAATTCCATTTCTTTATAAGTTACCCAGTTTCAGGTGTCCTGTTATCGGCAATAGAAAGAGACTAATACAGATGGCCATCTGGCTTTAGCTACCCGACAAGAACATACTATCTTCCTGGACACAGCCATTGGTCCATGGGCATGGGTGTGATCCCAAAAGGGCTAATCAGGGAGTGATAAGACTGCTAGGAAAGAGAAGATTTCTCATCCTCAGAGACTGTGAGGTCTGTGTAAATCTGGAACTTTGCACTCACTGGGAGTGGATCTGGTTGAGAAATAAATCAACAAAGAGAAAAACAGATCTAAGCGATGATGCAGAGACAGAGACAGAGTCAGAGTGAGAGTGAGAGAGAGAGGAGAAAGAGAAAACTGTTGACATAATTTAAGTCCCTATGGTAAGTTGCACCTGAAACCAAAATCCAGTCCCATACAAGGAATTTTCAGTTGTATGACTCAATAAAATAGCCTCATTCCCACCCCACATCCTCCTTTGCCATTAATCTAGCCTCAGTAGTTATTGTCACCTGCAACCAAGAATCTGAACTGATTTAATGTCATCTCTTTCAAAAACTTTCATGACCAGTAGATTTTGCAAAACATTTGTGTTAGTGTATTACCAGGTGACTTCCCAAAATTCACTGCAAGGCCTGAGATAGGTTGGAGTTGTTTCTATTTGCAAATATTAATGACTGAAAGTTAAGGTTCAGAAGTGCAGAGGAAAGACACTGGTCTAGGAGTCACGAAAGCTTAATCTAACTCTTGCTCTGCTACTGACTGACAATGTGTTATTGTGTATGCTGCTGCATGTCTGCGAGCCTCCATTTCACTTTGTTGTTTCCTTTACTTGAAAATAGAGAAGTGGATGGTAACAGTGGGGACTGTGGTCAGGTAGTATGATTTCAAAACTAGGCTCTTCTAGGTAAAATTTGAGTGAATTTGGACTGGAAAAAAATCCCATCTTTCGGATTCCTCATCAATAAATTAGAGATGTAAATAGTTATTACTGTAAAGTATTTAGCATGATGTCTAGTATATAGTGAGTCTCAATACATGGGCTAGTATTATTAGCTTACTGGGACTTGGGAGGATAAATAAATAATTGAGACTTGGCAGATGTTACATGTATAAGCCTAGCCTCTGTGTGCGTGTGTGTGTAAGAGGAGAGAGAGAGAGAGTTGGCAGCCATGTCTAGCAATTTAGAATAACAGAATGAATTTCATCTTGGACACTATCATTGAGTGATTGATTGATCAGATCTTTCTTACTTGTTTTATCTCTTCCTCTTTCTTTTTTCTTTTTAAAAAACAAATTATTGAACACAGACAATTTGCCAAGCACTTTGCTAAGAATGAGGTATAAAATAGCAACATTATACATTTGTCTTTCCCTTTTGGACCTTAATGCTTAACATGGCCTCTATGATGATTGCCCAGGAACCCACACACACACGTCCCTGCCACAGGGAATTCAGACTGAGCTCTTGTCAAGTGCTTGTCTGTGTTGTCAATGCTCCCCCCACCCCTTCCAGCATTTTGTAGAAAAGAAAAATAGGAGATAACAAGCCTTGTAGGAGCTAGCGGATTGTGGAGACCGATGCACACATTTTCAAAGCTTTGGCCATGGCAGTTGCAAAAGCAATTGGTACCTACCTCTGGGTATAGACCCACACTTTCTTTATCCAGGAAAATTAAAAAAGATATAACCAAAAGGCATCACTTCATTTGTCTCAGATCTCACACTACAAGCCAGATCAGTTGTGTCTGGATCTATCTGTGACAGGGGTGAATTATAAACCAAAGGCTGTGCTTTTTCCTCATTCCTCTCCCCTTTATGCCTTGCTGCACTCCCAGGTGCCCGTGATGGAGATGTGATTGCAGGTGCACAGAAGGAAATATTTTAAGACCTGCCAAAACCCTTGGCTCAGAACTTGCTTTTCCAAGCAACCTGTCTGAACATGGTGACTGCGGTGAATTATTGAGATTTTAGAGGGTTCACTGAGAAGAGTGTGTCACCGGGAGGGTAGGGCTGGAGGCTGCAGCTGGCATCCCATTGCCTTTTCCCCTTCAGACACCAGCTGGGTGGCAGATTCAGATCTCTTCTGGGAGCTGTCCTGTGGGCATATGCAGAAAGGGTAAATGTCATCGGGCAGGGGGTAGCTGAGGATTCGGGACATGACATTTATCTTTGATGGGAAAAAGCAAGACATTAACAGATTATTATCCACAGACATCTGGCTTCAAGTCTCAGGAGTAGGGTTTGATAATTAAAACATATGAGTTCCACCTTTAAATATTACAAATAGATACACCTTTCTATTCATACAAAAATAATCACAGCTACTACTCCTTGTTATATGCATTTCCCACGTACTTGTGCAGTTAATCCTCACAGCAGTCAGATGAGTTAGGCGCTATTTCTATCCCTTGATACATTTAGGGAAACCAAGGTATGGGATATAGAAATTCACATAAATTCACATATCTGGAAGGGTATTGCCAGGATTCAAACCAAAACGAACAGGTTTCCAAGCCTGCACTCTATACACAATTCTATGCTGCCTCATGCTGATAATGATGATGAAATTAGAGATGATGATGATGATGTTAACGTCCCAAGCTAAGTGCTCTGTCTGCCTTATTTCATTTATTCTACCTCAAAAACTCTACGAGCTGATGGTTTTTTCCCCATTGCACAGTTGCACAAAATGAGGATAATGATTTGCATAGGGTCACACAATTAAAAAGCAAAAAAAAAAAAAAAAAAATCAGAAAACAAACAAAAAAAATTAGAAATAGGACTCAAACCTAAGTCTCTTCAATGCCAAGGTCCATGTTTTCTAAAATATAGTGTCCTGACTTCAGAGGAGCTGTCTGTATCTATGAGGTAGAAAGATCCGAGACCTTCACAAATCCTCAAGTTCCCAAATACCTCGAGAGCCACATTCAGTATTCCTCATGAATGCAATAAAGCACAACTGAAGAAAAGCAAATTATTCCTGCAGAGAAAGAATGAGTCTGTAAATACAAAACTGAATTCCCACATGAAGCTCATTTCTGTCTAAGAATCACCACTTTCTTAAATCCCTGCTATTTCTCATTATTTCCTTCCCCAGCATTAGCAGTGGGCCTCTCTGTGGGGACCACTCCTTTCACAAACAAGTCGTGGTCACTTTCTGAGAGTTTCAAGTATGTGATGACAGGTGCGAACAACACTGATGTTCTCCATACTTTAGGAAATGACAGATGATGACATGGCATGTGTCTTTCGGGTAGGATATAAACAGAGAAACCACAGATTTTGAACCTGTGAATAATGATAGTAACATTAGCTCTTATTTAGTGGAAAAAAATTAGAATCAGGTCCCCACCTAATGTCTATAAATCAAATACTGATTAAATAGCCAACCTACTACTCTTCTTTTTAAGTGTTGCAGTCAGTCTGGGCTGCTTTCCGCTCCTCTGATGCACCGACCCCTGCTCTGGCCCTTTGCACCTGCTGGTCTCTCTGTCTGAAGCAAGTCGTCTGCCCGTATTTGCAGGGGTGGCTTCTTGCTGTTATTCAACCTCTGCTTATATTTCACCTCTCTGATCAGCCAGACACTGTTATTTCACCCTGTTTTTTGCCTTTTACAGCACTTCGTACTAAGTGAGTTTGTATTGCTTATGTATATGCTAGCTTGCTAATTATCTGCCTTTCCTTCTGAACAATACAGCTCTTTACTTATCTTGTTCACTGCTAGAAAAGACTCTGTCTACAACAGAGATGGCAGAAAAATGCTCAATAAGTATTTATTTAATAAATAAAGATAAGAATATGAGACATGTTTTCTTTCCTATTATTGCTGAAGGGTAGGTCATTATTTTCCCCCAACTTTGACAGGGAAATTTGGGAATATCCTTTTAAACATATCAAATCATTGGTGACTTTAGCATCCAACTTCCGACCTCTCCCATCACCTGAGACAGCAGCAGTGTCTGTATTTTTTGAGGTGGATACTCTTCTCCTCCTTTCTCTCCTGATGGTTCTAAAATCACTTCTTTATCAGGAAACATATTTTCTCCTCTATGCTGATTTCATTGGTCACAAAATCTGTCATAAGAGTTCTGTTGTTTGCATCAATTAAATGTTGTGGATTTCTTTGACACTTTGCTTACGTTAATCCACTAACATGTATCCGTCTGAACAATTTCTACTTGGTTCCTAGAATATGAGGCTCCCTCTCATTCTCTTCTGAATGGCAGCTTGCCAGGGCTTGCTTGCTGTTCCTGGCCAAGTCTCTATGGAGAAAAGTAAAATATACTTCATGCCTAAATATTATTTTTTGAATGGCGAAGCGCACTTCTGGAATTTAAAACAACATTCAAGGGAGATATCTAATAATCCCTGCTTTCAGTCCCATTGCTTAATTAGATGGCTGCTGGGCACTTGGTTTGGATGATTCGATCCTCTGGGAATGGATAGGACCATACACTTCAGGATATCGGATATCGGTGGCACAGGTGAAAACACACATGCTAGTGGACTAATCCATCGAGCATCTGTCTTTGGGTGAGGCTTTTGCAATATTTGATGGACCTTTGCATATTTCCTCTTTCCTTGGAGAAGTCAAGGTAAACAGTGGGACTCAATTTAGACACTCTATCCTGAAAAGGCTAGTATTTCACTATACAGAAAATATTCCATCCTATGAATAGAGTGTGCAGAGAAAAGAAAGCCTCCCATTTGCAGTAATACTACACATTTATAGTGCAGTCTCTTGTTTTGATTTACAGTAATGTACACATATATGTTCTTATTTGAAAAACATTTGAAGTCCCTGTTTGCCAAGGTACCACCACTTTCCCCAAACAATCCTAGTCTTCTCAGAGGTAAATTCTATAAATGATTTAGTGTGAGCATGCATGCATGTGCACGTGTGAGGGCGTGTGATATGTAAAATGATGGGACTAAGTTACAGAATAATTTTTGAAGTAAACAAAGTGTAATAATAATAATAATAGTGTTTATAGGGATTTTTCTCAGTGTTAAGTGCTTTATGTATAGTATATTTTATCACTTACGTCTTACAATAACCCTTTGCAGAAAATACCATTTTTAGAAATAAAGAAACTGAGGTGCCCAGAGATTAAGTAGCTTATCCGGAGCCACACTCTTGACAAGTAGAAGAGCTATGGGTGAACCTGGATAGTCTTGCTGGAGGGAAAGCTCTTAATCAGAATTTTATACCTAGTTTAGATCATAAGGCATATAAAATTTTTGCGTTGTGGTTTTGTTTCCTTTAACTCTATAACCAAGTGTTTTTCCTTAATGTTATAATAAACGTTATTTTAAAAAAGCTGTGTACCTGAGAGTTGAGCTGATGTGTCAGGGTTTCCCAAATCACCCTCTCAGGTTAAATGTTATAATAATGAATCCTCTTCTATGGAGACTTCATCAGAAATTGTATTTGTGGTTTTTTCCACAGCTCTTATGAATTTCTGAAAGGAGACCAAGACACCCCCCCATTCAAAATATACAGTAGATTATGTCTGAGTTTATTAATTCTTTAAGCTTAATTTTTATTTATATATTTAATGATTACTTCTTGACAGCGATCAAAGCACTGGGCAGACAGGTGAATCAAACATGCTCTTTAACCTCAAATGGCCCCATGAGTATACAATGGCCCCTTGCAATTCTGAGATATTATGAGCTGTCTGCTACTCTGACTATACCAAACTGTGGTTATTTGTCCCTTTCTAATTTCCCCAGAGTGATGGCCACACTGTTCAACACACCACTGTTTTCAAATTAGTCCCTGTGTATTAATTCTTCTCTCCTCACTTGTACCAGGCACATCTTAAATGTAAGGACTGTGCTTTCCACATTTCTGACATCTCTACCCAGCATTTCATTCAGAGATGGGCGCAGATCCCAATTGCTCAAGTGTATGTTTTTTGAGCATTCTTCAATAAGCCTGGCACAGAGAAGTGAGTCTGGAAAACACAGATTCAAATCCCCACAACTCTACTTGCTAGCTGTGTGACCTTAAGTAAGTCACTTTACCTGTTGGGTCTTTATTTTTCTCACCTTGAAAATAGGAAAGCCATCTCTATCCTGATAATTGTTTGATAATTAGGGATAACATGTGTTAAGTGTCTATCACATAGGAGTTTCCTTGTAAATATTTGTGCCTTTTCTTTCTGAGTTTTCACCTATTGATTGGGCCAAGTCAAGAAGCATGAGAAAGTGTTTCTCTGCAAGCAACCCCCAAAAGGCCCTTTTCCCACACTGAGCTCCAGTCAAAGAGTGGCTCTCTCCCAAATCTTCCTGTCTCTGCCATCTGTGCAGCCAACTGTTCTCTGACTGTGAGCTTCCCGCCTGCAATCCCACTAAGCAGGTGTGGCCGATGCCTGCCTCCTCTCTGCTTTGCATGCGGAATTTGATTGTGTTTGACAGGCTGCTCACAATGGAGAAGAAACGATGAATTGGATTAAATGCACTTTGTTTAGACTTCATTAGCCAAAGATGCTGCTGCATAATTAATTGGAGAATAAATTGTAATCTCACATCAAAGCAGAGGCTCAGACCCCTGAAACACAGCCTTGCTTCTGTGCATGACGATTGGGGTGTGGGGAAGAAGGGGGTGTTTCCAAGTACTAGTAGCCTTTAAAGAAGAAATGAGGAGAAAAGAGGACCATTGTCTTAGCTAGGGCTGAAATAATGAAATATCATAGCTGGCTGATAGGCTTAAACCATAGGATGGCTTAAACAGCAAACATTTATTTCTCACAGTTCTAGAAGCTGGGAAATTCAGGATCAAAGTGCTGGCCAATTCAGTACTTGGTGAGGGCTCTCTTCCTGTCTTTCCAACAGCTGCCTTCTTGCTGTATCTTCACATGGCACAGAGAGAGAGCCCTGGTCTCTTTTCCTCTTTTTATAAGGACACTAATTCCATCATGGGGCCACACTCTCATGACCTCACCTAAACCTAATTACCTGTCAAAGGTTCCACCTCCAAATACTATCACATTGATGGTTAGAGCTTCAACATATGAATTTTGAGGGGACACAAACATTCAGTCCATAACAACCATAAAGATGTCTCTTCCACACTAATGTCCAAGTATGAGCTAACAAGATAAAGCCCACCAAACTGAGAAGGTATCCTGAGACTGAAGAATGAAGTAGATCACTCCTTATGGTTTACAAGGAATTATTTACTTATTTTATTATTATTATTATTATTATTATTATTATTATTATTATTATTAGACAGGTGAGTTAATTACAGGGAATAGATCAGGTGTAGTATTGACCTGGGTGCTGCACAGCTGCTTTCTCTTTAACCCTGAGTTGAAGCTTATAAAGGACTTAGAGACAAAATTGGAGCTATGCCAGAGAGAGAAAGGCTGCAGAAGTGGAAGATTCCCAGGCACCTCACAGCCTCCTGTTACTTGTCCTTGGGGTTGCTAGAGTCACTCCCCTTATTTTGCACAAGCATAGCATTCTGTTCCTTTCTGTTCCTCAGTTGCTAAGCAACCTGTGCAGAGGAGAGATTGTAACTGTTGAAGCCAAAGCTCTGAAGAAACAAGGACAGAGTGAGTTCTGGCCACCATTCCTACACAAACCTTCATTCTTCCATTCAACATTTATAAGCCAGGTCATCTCAGCAAGTTGCTTAATTTAAGATTCAGTTTCTTCAGTTATGAAAAAATAAATAAATAAGGAAAATTATAAGTATAAGGGATGAGGAACCTTTTGATGAGTTTACATAAGGGTGAGCACTAGATACATGTTAGCTGATATAAAATAATAGTAACAAATGATAATAATAAATTGTTTTATTATTATTATAAGAATTATTATTCTTTAAATTTCGAACTTACAGAGAACCCAGAGAGCCAACCCCTTCTCGAGTGACTCACGTTGGGCTTCTGAGTCCTCTTATATTTTAAAATAATGGAAACCTGGGAACTTCGGGGAACTTCTAGACCTATATTCCTGTTTCACCACAATTATCCCAGAGAGCAGAAGTGCCTTGTTCAGAGAGAAATAGCAATTTAGTAGCAGTAGAGAAAGATTTGAGTGGGATGGTCTGTGCGTTATTCATGATAATGTAGAGCAAATGTCCTGAAACAGCCCAAGTACACCTTCTCCCTTTTAATATTATCCTATAAAAAATACAAAGGCTTTTAAAACGTTTTTTAATTCACCCATTTTTCCCAGCTCATTAATTTGAATCTTTCTTAGTTTAAATTAAAAACAAAACAACACACTTTTCTCAAAAATTAAAAAAAAAAAAAAAAACTTTTGCACTGAAAAGAAGGCAAGTCTGCCTAACATGTGACTGAGATGGGTAGTCACAACTCCCTCCCTGTTTTAAAACGTGTCCTGCAGCCCATTCCCTGATGATTGAAGTCCCCTCTTCTGATTGTTGTCCTTCTTCCTGGGCCCATAGTAAAATATGCAGCAACCATGTGTTCAATAAATGAGTAAATCCCAAATTCTCCCTGGGCTGATGCCGTTCATTGTGTCCAACTGCAATCTCCCTTGTGTCCACATTTATGTTAGCATGTCTAGCAGAAAGTCCAAGTACGAGCAGATCACTTTAATGCAGTCAAGGATCAAGATGATTCAAAGTATGTTTAAGTCTTTTAAGAACATTACTGTTTTCATTTCAGCTCTCCTCCTAGAATGTGGTTCTTTTCTTCAGCTGTCCTAAATAAATGCATGCCATGTTTACTAGAGCTCTCCTCTCTGATGAATTCAGAACTTCAATCTCTATTCCTCTTCACTTTTGCTTAGATTCTCAGCCTCCCAGCAATGACTTTCTGCCTGTTTTTGCCTCCTATCCTGTCCTCCACTTACAAATCAGCAAATAATTCAAGAGGAAAACCAGCTTAGATGATCCAGCTCCATTCTTGCACTTCTCTTCTTTCTGTAATCTTGACCACCTGGGTACTGATTACCTGGATAATTCTGAATTCCATATTTGCTTTTCTCGTTGGCCTCTACAACCCTATGAGACTGACAAAAATTTCAGGCAATTTCTCTGACTCTTAGCAGGTGCTTTCTGATCAGATTCTCAAGCTTACTTACTACCTCAGTAGGTTTCCTTTCTCTCTAGAACCTTGGGCCCCTAACGTATAGCTACTTTGATAATTATCAAATACCTTCTATTATAAGGTAGGATTTTTGGATGTTTCTGGTGGAAGTGATGATCTAATACAGGTGTGTTTGTCAGTATTGAATATTTGGGCCTACATTTCAAGCTGTGAAATTTGTTAGAATCTCATTTTTCTAGAAAAGACACAATTTTCCATGTATTTAAACTGAATCACAGAAATCCAAAGGTAATGTCTTTCTAGGTCTTGTGGTTTTACTTGGAGACCCCTCAGATGATCCCCCATTTTGTTGCCTGTGATTTTCAAGAATGCCATCTGGTCCCTTGGCAGATTTACCCCACATTTTTCTTCTTCAGAGAGAATGCCTTGCTCCATATGTTCCCCCAGACGGGAAGATCTGTCCAGGGCCTCTTTCCAGAAGCAAGTGCAATTTCCCACATTGATAGCTTGGAATTTTTTTTTCCCTTCAGGCTTTAATGTAAGTCATTTAAGGTAAGATCTCCTAGCAGTTAGAAGTCTGTGTGTTTTGAGTACAGAAGCTTGAAGCAGCGCTAAGAGTTGAGGGTAGATTTCTCTCTCAAGGCCTCAGTTTCCTCGTCTTTCAGATGCATGCACTTGTCCAAACCTTTTTCCCTCTAAGCTAATATGTTGGAAACATTCCATTCCTTCATTTCTACAGTTGACTTGATGGTGTTCTCTTGCCTAGGCTCTGACCTCTCCATGCTGTCTGCTTCTGACACATCCTCTCTTGCCTCAGGTAACTGAAAATGAGTTTCTTCTTTGTTCAGTCTCCACCCGCTGTGGTTTGAATGTGTCACCTCCAGAATTCAGGTGTTCAGACTTAGCAGCCAATGTAATAAGATTATGAGGTAGGGACTTTAAGAGGTGATTAAGTCATGAGGGATCCTCCCTCACGAGTGGTATTGTGGCCCTTCTAAAAGAGGCTTCATGCAAAGTTTGGCTCTGTTGTCCTTCCACCTTCTGCCACACATTTCTTCATCTGGAGGACAAAGCAACAAGGAACCATCTTGGAAGCAGAGAGCAGCCCTCACCAGACAACCAAACCTGCCTTAATGTCGGACTTTCCAGCCTCCAGAACTGTGAGGAAATAAACTTCTGTTCTTTATAAATTACCCAGTCTTTGTTACTCTTGTTATAGCAGCACACACAGACTAAGACACCATCTCAACCCATCCAACGAAATCCAACTGGTTTCTGTATACTATTTCTAAAATACACACTTAGTCATGTCTATCTTCCTCTTTAACATGTTTCAATATAATGTGCAGTGCTCTTATACTTTATGTGTATGAGTATAAACTCACTGCAGTTTCTCCGAAGGACAGTTTGGCAATGCAGACAATTAAAAATGCACGTATTCTTTACTCTGAGATTTTAATTCTACTAATTTACTTTCAGTATATTTGTTGCAATGTTGTTTGCCATAAAGACTGGAAAAAACCTAAATGATCTTTAATTAACACTGTTTAGATAAATTATGCTGACTCTAGCTGGAATGTCACTTGGTCTTGAAAAAAAAAGAAAAGCATAAGGTGGACACTTAAGTTCTTTTATGAGTCAATTGCCAAGATATCATTTTAAGTGAAAAATCAAATTAAAAAGCAAGTTGTTGAATAGTGTAGATAGGATAATCTAATCCTTTACATGTTAAGAAATGTGACAAGAAAATATGCTATACACTTTTTCATGTATGTATTATATACCTTTTCACTCTAAAATGTGACCTCCAGAAGCACAGGACTTTGTCTTATTCCCCACTCCATTCCCAGGATCGAGACATAATAAGTAAGTCAAATATTGCGGTTTAATGTGTCAGGGAAAAGAGCCGGAATGATAAGCAGTCTGGGTAGGAGATAAACTTCCTCTCCACTGCGTACTCCACATGTCTTAGAGCAGGGATGCTCCAGTTGACCTCATTCCCCATCTCCTCTCTGTACTCCTCAACCTGCTCACTCTGTACTGAAAACACAAGGCATGTCCACAGCTGGACACATCACCTTATTCTGTTACCTCTACCTGGGGTAACCTTCTCACTTCCCCCACTAAACTCCCACTTACCCAGTTTTAATCTCTGACTCCATCTCTTTAGTTGCAAACATACTTGTTCCTTCCTCTCGACATTTTTAGCCCTTTTTCTATAGCACCTCTAAAGTTATCTAGCCTTTAATTATGACCTCTCTGTATATACTGCAATGTTCTGCCTGGACAAAGACCAACTATTACCCATCTTTACATAAGGAGCCAAGAACAGCACCTGGCAAAGAGTATGTGCCAGTCAATGTTTAAGAATGTATGAGTTTCATAATAGCCAGAAAGTGGAAACAGCCTAAATGACCATCAACTGATGAGTGGATAAATAAAATGTGTTATAGCCATATAGTGGCATGTTGTTTAGCAATAACAAGAAATGAATTATCCATACATCCTATAACATGAGTGAACCCTGAAAACATAACACTTAGTGAAAAAGGACAATCATAAAGGACCACATATTATATGATTTCATTTATACAAAATGTCCAGAATAGGGAAATCCACAGAGACAGAAAATAAATAGTTGGGCTCCCAGGGCTGGGAAGGATGGAAAGATGGGAAGCTAAGGGGTGCAGAGTTTCAGAAAATGGAAATGTCCTAAAATTGATTGTGGTGATAGATGCACAACTCTGTAAATGTACTAAAAGCCACTAAGTTGTACATTTTAAATGGGAAAATTCTTTGGTATGTGAGTTATATCTCAATAAAGCAATTTAAAAATTGAAAGTATAAAGAACAAGTGGAGGAGTGAATCATGAATCAAGGCAATACAGATTAGTGGATTGTCGATGTAGGTAAAAACCCTCTCTCACTTAACTCCCTATACCTGCCAGAACCATGCCTCCTAAATCATTGACTTATTTGTGCAACAAATATCACCAGGTCGATTGTGTGCCTTCACCATGCTAGGCATTGGAAACACAGAAGAGAACGAAGCAGAAATATTCTCTGCCATCACATAGCGAATTGCTTAGGGTCAGAGCCTAATATTTAACAAAGCATTACACAAAGAGGTTTATGATTATTATTTAAATTGTATTAAAAGTTACAAGACAAAAAAGCACCAGGAGTGAGTATAAAGATATTGTTTGTCCAGTCCAGACGAGGCTCCCATGGTCATGTCATTTTCTTGTCTAACATCACTCCTGCATCTGGGCATTTTCCAGTAACATTGCCCAGCCTTGCCTCCTCACAAACAACTGAGATTTTAGCAAAAGAATGTAGAGACATGCTGTGAGTGCTTGGAGTACCTTTCCCTGTCACTGCTGGGATGGACAGCTCTGCCCGGGGTGCTGAGGAACACCCAGGGCCTTGGCCAGGACACCGTTCTTTGATCCTCCGTACCCACCTTCCCATGCCCAGCAACATGCGTGGCTAGCTTTCATTATGCCAGCCCTTTAGGACTCTGCCAGTCCTTTGCTGATGCGTTTCATCCTTCTGCTGTGGGCTCCTGACACCAGGTGATATAACTCAGCAGATTTCCCTGGGAGGGACTTTGAAAACTGAATCTCCAACTTGCCTGAAGCTGCAGGTGTTGACTGAACCAGGCCCACTGGCCTTTTGTCTTAGAGCTGGTGATTCAGTTTCAGGAGCTTACGAACATCTGAGCAGGCCTGTCTAGGACTGAAACTCCTCTGTTCCCCACCCTCTTCAGGATTCTAATTTCCACTGTGGCATAAAGGGTCCTTTGAATAGACTCCATGTGCACCTCCACCCCTAGCCACACTCCTCAGTATTCAGCTAGCTGTCCTCATGTTTACCACCAGCATGTATTAAGTGATCACTGTATGCTGCACACTAGACTCAGCCTTGTGCATAAATTGTCTCCTCCCATCCCTCCCAACAACTTCTGAGGCCAAGAATGTTCATATCTTTGTTCTACAGATGAAAAAAAGGCTGGGGGGAGGCGGGAAGGGGGAATAACTTTCCCGAGTCACACAGCTAATAAGTGGTAATATCCGGATTTCAACCCAGGCCTTCCAACTGTGATTTTCATCAGCTTGCTATTTTGCATGAGCAATACCAAATTACTTGCAATTCCCCCAATGTGCAATTTTTTTCTCATGCCTCCGGGCAGGAATGGATCTGCTTTTTGTAGAACTAAAAGCTCATACAGTTTTGGAGGCCCTTTTTTAAGGCAAAAGAAGGCAGACATAAAGTACTAGTTAAAACGTAGATATCAATGTGATATTTAGTTCAATTAATTTTAAAGAGCTGAAAAAAAATCAGAAAATCCAGAGTTATAACAATATTTCTATAATTTTCTGTCTGACATAGATGATATGATTTTCCTACTTTTTTTGTGTTTGTAGTTATCAATTCCTTCTTCATATGCCCCAAATTTTGTAATACCATTTTCCACAGGAAGAATCCAGGGATAATTCAGCCTTTCCTCAAGGGCAGAGATTGGTAAACTGTGGCCTGAGGCCAGCTGCTGTTTCTGTAAATAAAGTTTTATTGGAACACTGTAATGTCCATTTGTTTACCTATGTTAACAAGAGAAGGGAATACTAGCAATAGAGAATTGTTGGGACCCAGAAGGACATACCCCAGAGTGAAGGCCTCAGAAGAAGCCTCAAAAGCAAAGTTTTCCTTCTCCTGCCCTCCTGTCTCTCAGCCTCATTATCCCCTGTGGCCAGTGATAGAAACCAGAATCCCTCTTCCCCAAGGCAGGTCATAGATGTACTCTAATCTTCCCCCTGCCTCTCTGTCTTGGAGCTGGTCACAGATAAATTCTCTGACCTACCTTGTATGATTGCAGGTCATAAGATCCCCATTCCACAGGGGTCCTGCCCCCTACCTTGGAAGGAGGAATGCCATACAGAGAGGCCAAGAAGAACCTGAACCGACAGGCCTTGCTGGATTCCCCCACTCAGTCTGTTAGCATTAGATCATACTTTTCTGGTCCAATCATATTTCTACGTGGCTGTGCCTTCTTCATAGAACCTAAGCATAACTATGGACAATTTTCCCTATATCTTTGGGTCTTCATTCTGAAGGCTCCCTTATCACATAAAAGTATGATATAACAAAATTTGTTATGCCTTTTCTTCATATTAACCTGTGTTTATCAGATGATTTTTCAGAGAACTTTAGGGGGTTGAAAAGGATGTCTTCCCTTGGCCCCTACAGAATGCATAACCACAATGTCTAAAATACGTACTATCTCACCTTCTGCATAAGAAGTGATGGTCCCTGAGGGGGAGCATTTAAGTTAGGTGCTCTGAAACTTAGCTTCATTCCCTTCTTTAAGATTTAGCACAAGCATGTCCTCCCCCAGAAAGCATTCCCTGGGTCCCCCCACCAGCCCACACCTAGGGACACTCCTCTATTCTCCCACATTTCCATTTGAACCCTTTTTCATTTATGATGTGGAAAAAAATCATTTCTTGAAACATCTTTCCAATTGGGCCACCTTGATTTTGCACCCTTGGCATTGTGAGTATGATGGTGTGAATGCCACACACATAGAAGTGACAAGAAGTCTACACTGATGTGGAAAGACAGACACTGCCAACTGCCTGCCTTATATCCCATTCTCTCTTTTTTACATAGTTGCAGAATGGGATTTTATTCACGACATCATTGTATCAAGTTCAAAGACTACATTTTCCAGCCTTATTTATAGTTTGGGCTAATGAGATCTAAGTGGAAGTGTTGTGTGGGATTCTCTAGAAGTTATCTACTAAAAATTTTCTGGAGTTGGAGGTAAATCCTTTTCCTTAATAATCACCCTTCCTTGTTTCTGAGTCTTTTAATGTGGATGTAATTGCCAGAACCCCAGCAGCCACCTTGGACTGTGAGGAGAATTTATACGGAAATTAGAGTTAGCAAAGCAGAAACATAAAAGGTACCCTGTGTTCAAGCTGACCCTATGAACCCACCATAAGAGCTCTGAACTATCTACCTTCAGACTACTCTTATGTTAATGAACAAATTCTTTTGTGTTCTAGATACTGTAGATGAGTCTCTGTTCCTAGCAGCCAAATGTACCTCCTGAGTGGTACAGTACCTTCTCAAATAGAGTGAGAAGATGAGAAACACTTTTTAATTATTAAATACAATGAACTCGTGTCATATGATTTTGCAAATTAATGGTAATTGCAATTGGGCACTAAACAGATTGTGCTATGAGAAAGGTTATCTCAGGATATGCTTTCATCAAGACAATGATAGTTGGTGCCATCTGAGAAATCTAACATTTATGTATTTAACCAAAAAAAAAAAAAAAAAGGTACAGGGGATTTTTTTTTGTAACTGGGAAGAATGGAAATTAATCCAAGGAATCTAATAGTGACATTACCTTTTATCTGTTTCTCGCTTCCCATGCCAATGGATTCGTCCATGTGACTAGGAAATATGGAGTTGTAGCTAAAAGCAGCTAAGGTCCACAATACTCTCATTTAGAGCCCTGAGGAAAGATATTATTTTTCTCTCCTAGCATGTACGCAGAAAAATCCCAGGGAAGATCTCTAACTGGTCAGTTAGGATCACATGCCCACCCCTTGTACTGATTGCAGTACTAGCAGGGAGGAGTGTGAGGACTGTTTGGTCTGGCTCACATGCCAGCCCACGTGGTCAGGGGACAGAACACCATGTTTGGCAGTCTCTGCAGAATCATAAAATACAACGTTAAATGGATAACGATGTATTAAACATACCCCCAAAGAAATGTGTTACCCAAAGATGTGGGATTAGACAAACACCACAGTGCTCACAGTTTAGAACTTGCCTTCTTCCCCAGTAGGCTGTTAGCTCTTTAGAACAGGGACCAGATCTGTTTTTTGTCTCTGCCACATGGTAGACACCCTTTAAATGAAAGCTAGATAAATGGGTGTTCAAATCTTCATCAATGGAAGTGTAGTTTTGTATTTTATAATCACAGAATTAACAGCTACTTGTGGACTGCCTCCTATGCCAGGATTTTTTTTTTCTTCTTTTCTCATTTAGTCCTTGAAACAATTCCATTTTCTGATGAGGAAATTGAGGCTGGAGTCATGCAATAACTTGTCTAAAGGAACACTGAGATAGAGCAAGATTCAAACTCCATTCTCATCTGAATCTAAAACCCATGTTTTTTTCATGGCAACATACTGCCTCTAAAAATAATCAAGGTGATATACCTTATTATAGGTCCATGTATTTTTTTTTCTCAAATCATCCTGGAGATTGTCTGCACCGGGGAATTTCAAATCTGGTTGCCCGTAAGAATCGCCTGTGTGCCTGTGCTGATTCCTGAGCCTTGTTCCCGGTAACCTGACTTTAATTAGTACTGAGCAGGACCTGGAAATCTGTATTCTAGCTACTATTATGAAATATTACAAACAAAATGCACAGAAAACAAACATTCGTATATTTACATCAAGTTTAAATATAAAACACATCTTGTATAATTAAAGTCCCCACTGAATCCCTCCCTGATATCATGATACATTTTCCTCCACAAAGGTGGTAGCCTTTATCCTGAATTCTATGTTTACTATTTCTATCTGTGTTTGCACACCATTACTACAGATATGTGTCTATGTAATAGACAGTATTATTTTGTATATCTTAACACTTTAAATATTATCTAACTTTACATATTCTTCCACAATTTTCTTTGATCATTCAACTGTATGTTTTGGGATGTAACCATGTTGATGAATGTAGAATCTGTTCCTCTGTTTTCACTGCTACATAATATTCCATTATTTGAATTCATCACAATTTATTTATCCATTTTTTTACTGATGGACATTTAAGATGTTTACAAGTTTTCACATTTACAATGTTGCCATAGACATTTTTGAACATATCCCTTTTTATCTGGGATAGCCCCAGTTTATGCCTGGTTCATGGCCCTTTTTGGTCGACAAATTTCATTGTCATTCTAAATGAGGCACAGTTTCTGTATCCTATTCTTTAAGTAGGAAATCTTAAGAAATCAGTAGCTTTGCCAAAGACAAACTCTCTATCCCATGAAAAAAAGTTCCAACATCAGAAATGAATTCAGCTTCAGCACCTTTTGCAGGGCACAATCAGAAGCTGCAGGTGTTATTCTCACGAAAGTACTCCTAACAACTCCAAATAGTGAAGGAGCAAGAAGGAAACCTGGAATACTTCAATATTTCATAAATTTTTCTCCCTCCTAAGATATTATTGAATTACTTGATTTTATAACAAATGACACCATCACATGGGAATACAAACGCTGAGTCCAAACAGGAGCAATGGTCATAGAGCCATGAAATGTCATTGAAGACATTGTGTTGGATATTGATTATAAGAGTTGGGATTAGATTAAAGAGTTTGGAAAGATGGCAGACACATCTCTAATGTACTTCATCCAGCTATGGCTGCTTATTTTTGCACACCCCAAAATACAGGGTGATTTTTCACTCAAATAACCCTTCTGTAACTTCAAAAGGCAATTTCTCTAAGCCAAGGCAGAAAGCAATTAGAGAAGAAAGTGATTAGGGGGAATCTTGTATCCTTTACTTCAAATCCTGTGGGGATATATATTGCTATGGGTTAAATGTGTCCCCTAAAAGTTCATGCATTGGAAACTTGACCCCCATTGCAAGAGTGTTAAGAGGTGGGAAATCCAATTATGATATTTGAAAGGTGGGGCCTTAAGAGGTGATTAGTTGGGGAGGACGGTGCCCACGTGAATGGATTGATCCATTCATGCAGTACTGGGTGTGGTTCTGATGGCTTTATAAGGAGAACAAGTGAGCAGGTCAGCTCTCTCTTGCTCAGCCAGTTCTCACCATGTGACACCCTGCATTGCTGTGGAGAGTTACAACCAAGAACAAGGCCCTCACCTGTAGACCTCACCTGTACTCCCCCTGGACTGTAGACTTCCTAGCTTCCGAAAGTGTAAGAAATAAATTTCATTTTCTTTATAAACTACCCAGCTTCAGGTATTCTGTTATAAGCAACAGGAAACAGACTAACACACATGTTCTTATTCTGAAAAGATGATGTCCCTTGCCTTGCATGGAGGTGCAAGAGTGCCATTTGACTCAGTCCAATATTTGAGCTCAGTTGGGTCCAGGCTGCCATGCATGAGCAACGTGGCCTTGCTTTACTGAGCTTCCAGTTCGGTGGTATCTAGAACAGAAAAGCATTCTTTATGGAAAGGACCTCAGAAAAAAACATGTTACAGATAAGGATTTGTATAGCTAGCGATACACACGAATCTCTCACTGACACAGAGCCAGTGTGAGTTTGTAGAGCTTTGCCCCAAAGGAGATGTGAGCTGCCAAATACACCTAGTTACAAAAATTAAGCTTGTCATAAATGCATGTTAGTTTTTACAATTCCAGTCGACCTTTCTTAACTTAGAAAAATGTAGAACGTTATAACTAGATAACATAAGATTATCCACATACACTAAATATATGATAGGAATGAATCATTTTATTTTTTCAAGTGGGATAAATGCAAATGCAAAATTTCTGTAAGTGTAATAGCTCCTAAGTCCCTTTATATAATAATTATTGACTTCTTGTTTATGAGCAGGCCTGAAAGTAATGTCTCTTTTTAATTAGTTTCCTGATGACTTTCTTTTTCTTTTTTAATTAAACAATGTCACAGACAAACTTCTGAAGCTAAAGATACTTTAATGGATATGATCTGTCTGCCTTTCTTTTCCTGACTGTATTCATTATAGGCAAATCAATGAAAATTGATAAACTCGTGATGGAAAAAAGGAATGTATTTATATTCATTACAGAGGATTGGAGATAATAATAAAATGAAATGTTGTTATAGTGAGATATAAACCCAACCTACGGAATTGTTCAATATGAGAATAGCTAGATACATTTCATTACCATGATAGGGAGCAGCTCAGAGCGGAAGCCAATAATTTTAAAAGTCTTGAGCACGGGGTTATGCTGACTATACATTCAATACGTTAATTGACAATAAATTCTGCTTGCCTCTAAAAGTCACTTGACTAGTCATTTTCAAGATGGTCATGATTTTTTATGATGCGGAACTTTTAATTTACAGGGTTGATAAAAATAGATTTACTTTCAGCCACTTGTATTTGATTTAATTACCTAATCAACTATAAATCATCTACTATTGAAAAAGTAATTTAACACAGATGATATTTGGCTGTCATCTTTTTGGGTTACTGCTAGGGAGAGTTTGGTGAGTGGAGAGGAAAGAATCTGTGGCCTGATGAACCTTCTACACATTTCTGCAAGGTCCAAAAGAAGTCTGCAGGGTTGAAATCAGATAGCTTGGCTTCATCTTTGAAAACGCTCACTTGGCATTTCACCTACTTGTTTCTTAACCACATATACCTTGAAGGGATGTGATGGTGTCTTCATAGCAGGGAAAATTGGGACTTAATTATTTCTTAGCTTTCTTCTGGCTCTTCTGTGCTGTCATATTGCTCCTAGTGACACGTTTGATATGAATCTAAAATGCTAGTTAAGATTAACTATGGAAAACAGAGGCTCAGCTCAGCAGAATCTGCTAGATTAAATGTCTGATTGATAGATGATGTTTATTTATGATTAAAGAAGAAAGGCGTGGTATTCTGGAATAATTGGAGGCTCTGAAGACCCAGTGTCAGAAAACCTGCAAGAATGTCTCTTTCTAGGTGTGGTCAGACAATTCAGACACTCCCATTTTCTATTTGCCTCTCCAAGAAATCAAAGTCTGCAGCCCTTTAGGAACCATATGCTAATTTTTAGCCACTTGCTTCTAAAGGGCATATCTTATCTTGTCACATAGGTGCTCAAAACTTTTCAATGGTTCACCTTCATGTTCAGGATAAAGTCTAAACTTTTAGACAAAGCCTCTCCTTAACACTTCAGACTGTCAACACTAACCCTACACTATATATTCCAAACATTTTGAAGGTCCTTTAATTCCTGCAAAATTATAATTTACTGGCTGGCTGACTGGATGGATGGATGAGTGGATGGATGTGGATTGATGGATGGATGGATGGATGGATGGATGGATGGATGGATGGATGGATGAATTGATGGATGAATAGATTGATTAATCAATGAACTACCCTTCCCTTTCCCAGAAGTATTTAGCTATAGTCCTTAAAATATCATCCCTTTGTCTAAATCATTCTCCATCTTCATCTTAGATTTGTGAGTGTGTCTGAATTAAATTTACTCACCAGGTGCTAAAGTGGTATGCCCTTTGGTGAAGTTCAGTTGGTTTAGTCTCTGGGGAGCCTTGAGGTCCTTCTGGTGAACATCATTTTCCCTGATTCATGTAACAATGATCTCCCCCAAACAACCAGACACAGGATTCCTAGCTTTTTTTCTGTTCTCACTCTTCTATTTTCTTTGGAGTCGACCTTCAACACCTACCTGTTAACTGGAGATGGCTGCAGTTCTTGGCTCATATGTGGGCCAAGATGTGTGATAGGTTCTGAGCTGAGTAAGTCAATAGATTTTCAACTTCTAACACAAGGTTTTTCCCAGGTTTGGTGATGATCTCTGGGACTAATTTTTCCCAAACTTCATATTAGTTTTGCAATAATAAAAAATGCCTTATGCAAAAAAAAGTTAATACTTTTGAAGCCATATAATGGATACAATGGGTTCATTATTCTATTTCATTTGCATGAATGCAAGGAATTTACTCTTTTATTTGATTGAGCTCTATGTATTAAAATGAGCAAAGATATAAAACTCATGATACCTAAAATATATGTGTGTGTTTATGTCTCTTATTGAAAGGAAGACATAATAGCCCAATTAAATCTCAGTATAGAAATATTTTCCAAAACACAATTATTTTCATTTCTATATGCCCTACCTCAGCCCATGAGCATAGACCCGTATTTTAAAAGAATGGCATTAATATTTCCCAGGTCATTTTGTGTTCTGCTATATTCATTTCATAGTTTGTTAAAAACATTTTCCACATTTTCACAGATTTTTCATAATGATAACTTTTAATATCTGCATAATATCCTCTCATGTTGATGGGACATCATTTAATCCACCATTCCCCTATAGATGGACACTTTTATTACTTCTATGTCGGTGTTGCCATTGTGGTCATTGTAGATAACGCCACAAAAACTAATAAAAGATGTTGAATATAGAAAGTCTGCTTAAAATTTTTCATCAATGTTTTCCTTCTCCAAACAGTATTTGATTATTTCAGAGCTCAGTAGGACCTTAATTTCTATTTTATTTTCTTTTTACATAGTTTTCGCACTTACTGGTCACCTCTCTTAATATATGTGATTCCCCCTTCTCTAGATTTAACTTTAAGAAACATATTAAAGACTGTTTGCACAATAACACAGATTTGGTGTCAGACCAACCAGACTTCAAATGTTCCACTCAACCACTTAACAGCTGGGAGAACTCAGAAAGGAGATTGAATATTTCTAGCCTTCAATGATCTCATCTGCAAAATTAGAGTAGTACCTACATCACTGGTGTATTATAGAGAAAACTTTAAAGAAACTTTTGTTGTTGCTCTTAATATTTTTATTATTATTTTGTTTGAATCGGTTTACGAATTTGGGCTCAGAGAGAGTAGGACTAGGTCTGAAAACTTTAAAGAAGAATGTTTTTTGGTTTGGTTTATTTGTCTGCTTGTTTTCTTCCCATTTTCCATTTAAATAACCAGAGAACACTTGTGCTGGCAATAGACCAATTTTAGGATGTCCACACCTAACTAGCCATAGTAATCCTTCTCTGAGATGTCTTCTCATGTTACTACATAATATCTCTAAAAATAAATTTTAAAAATAAATAACAAAGGTTTACCCCCAACAAATGGGTATTATACATTTGTCATAATGCTGGTGATTTATTGAGATGGTTTTGAAGTTTTCACTGTTGTAAATAACATTGTGGTCAATAACTCTGAGTAGAAAACATTTTCTTCAAATGAAGATTATTTCCTTAGGATGACTTCCTGCATTTGGAATAACTATGTAAGACAATTTAAACATTTCAAATTAAATCATTTTGAAATTATGTTTTTCTTAAAAGTGTTGCACCAATTTTTTATACCTGCTAAATCTTCTTTAGTTCAGGAACATGATACTAGAGGAAAGAGGACAGAGAACTCCAAAATAAACAAACTCAACTCGTTCAATCAGACAAGATTTGTGTTCTGGGAAATGTCATATGTGTTTACAGTTTCTTTTACATATTCTTGTTTCAGGCTATGTTTGTATATCAAATAACCAAGTAAGTGTTGTTTCCATAGTAAAATTATTGTAGCTTCAACTTAGCAACGTATAAGCAAAACTTAGAAATTGACCTGGTAAGTGATATTACCAAGGGGAAAAAATGAAAAGGATATTTACTTTACTAAAACCTCCATTGATGAGGCTAAAATTCAATAAATCAGGTTCAGTATAATTCTGTCTTCTTTTATGAGTCTCACAAATGTCATCCGAACAGTATTGCTTAAAATAATATTCTGTGTTTAAACTTTTTGGCTCATGAAAATGTTTGCTTGTGGTTGTTATTAAGGAAACATACTGACAAACCCAGAATGTGAAGTATTTTACAGGTCAGTCTAGTTCATACATCAATAGCATGACCAGAAAACAAAAAAAAGTGTAGGTGGGGAGGGTGAACTTTCACCATATAAATGAGATTGAAGAAACATAATTTTTTAAAAAGGCAAGGTGTGGACCTTGTTTGGATCCTAATTTAAATAAACCCATTCTAAGAAGGACATTTTACATTGTGAAATTTTACAGTGAATTTGATACTACATGGGCTAATGAATTATCATTAATTGTACTGAGTGATGCTTTTGTTGTGGCTTATAGCATTAGGTGTGGTATGTGCCTTAAATATGATAGTGGCATATTTTTAAAAGACACAATAAAATATATAAATGGCATTCAAAATGCTTCACCGAACAAAATTGAAATTAAAAACATATGAGATAAAAATTAGTGGTTTTCCTTTACTCTTAGTTATGAATTTTTTTTTAGACTGGAATGTCCAAGTGTAGAACTAGTATAAATAAGCTTAGAACTCCCCAACCCCCAACATCCTGTCTCTCTCTCTCTCTCTCTCTTTCTCTGTCACCCCTCTTCCCAGGCAGATCACTCCTATTCTGTCAAATGTTCATTCACCTTTGCTAATGAGTAGTTAATGGGTTTTGGCATAGTTGGAGGCATAGGATGGGCTGTTGGATCATGGGATGGCCTGGTGTGCTATAATGGTGCATCTGGGATCCTCAAATCCAGCCCCAGAGCCATTTCATAGTTTCCCCTATAGTTTCCTAGAGCACAGAGTGTTTAGAAATACAGCTCTGTTTTAAAACCTCCGATTCGACACTTTATCTGGCTACATCCTCCCCTCTTGGAATTGATAACATGTTGACTCTGAGTCATAATGGTAACTTCCTCGAGAACATCTGATGTTGTGAAATTAACAAAGACAAAAACTCCCCAACAGTTGAAGCCAAGAAACGAATTATAAAAATGTACTTCAGTCACAATACCACAGAGAATCTGGTTGTGAATTAGTAACAGATGGGAAAATACTATTCACTTCCAGTTTTACATAAATGTCTATAATGCTTGTTCTGATCATAAGTTTTTATTTCTTCCAGAGCTTCATTACGGTTCTAGCAAGATTCAGCATTAAAAAAAAATAATAAAAAGCTTGGGCTGGGTAGATGCCATTTCTCTTTTTTTTCTTTCCTCTCTGCTTACTAACTAAAAAGAAAGTAAATAATTCAGGTGAAAGATACACATATCATTTTATTGCTTATTTTTTGTTTTATAAAATAAATTATTGTATATTCTCTTAAACCATTTAGTCACGGGTATTTATTGTTATTATTATTTTTAAGATTAGCATCTATGCTATAAAGGGAAGTGTTAATTAATGGAGTCTCTAACCCTTTTTCTTTTCCATACTGCTACTGCTTTCACATTAGTCTCAGGCACAAAACATAAGCCTTTTTAGATTTCCCTCAACAGCCTCTTTCTCTAGGAAAGTCCCACCTCTGAACCACTTGGCTGCCATATTGCTGGTGCCCTTGCCAATCTCCTCAAGTTGGATGGGGTCAACGTTGAAGCTCCAGGCTTGGATGAACTTCATTCCCAATAATTTGAACCCTGTCAAGTCGGCCTTTCACTTCTGGTCTTGAATGAAATGCCACAGCATGGGGTGTGGGATCCACCTTCCAGAGGGATGTTGAAGGGCAGATGACAGACATCACCTTGAAGTGGAAAGGATCAGTTCTTCATGTAATGAAACTTGACCAAAGGGAAGTAGGTGATAGAAGGAGCTGGAGAAATAAATACCTCCTTCTTTCTCCTTTATGGAGATTTTCCCAAGTGCAGTTCCTTCTTGCAACACTTGCTGAGAACATCCCTCTGCTGAGCCACCCTGCTTGCTGAGCAGACCTGATATGCCTCTTTGCAGTTGATGAAGTGGTGACCAATGCTAAGACATAATGCATAGAATTATCTTATATCATTCCCCACCTCACCTCCATTTCCCCCTTTCTCTCATTGTTCTGAACTTTCAACTCTCAAATAAATTTTAATCCTTTCCTCAAGCTCTGCTTTCTAGACATGTACCTATCTACCTTAGCATAATTATTAGTTCTTCCCAGTTTCACTTTTTGAAATTATAGGGTAAAGTTTTCTCTAGAAGAGGAAACTTTGGAGAAAATGATATAGAATGTAGTACGTATAATGGCCCTAAAAAGATATTTTCCAATCCTAACCTCCTATACCTGTGAATGTGACCTTATTAGGAAATAGGGTCTTTACAGATGGAATTAATTTAAGGATCTTGAGACAAGATACTGCTGATTGAAGGTGGGCCCTACTTCCAATGACGAGTGTTCTTAAAAGAAACAGAAAAGGAGGAGACCCAGAGCCAAGGGGAAAGTGAAGACAGAGGCAGAGACTGGAGTGATGCAGCTATAAGCTGAGGATTGCTGGCAGCCACCAGAAGCTGAAATAGGCAAGAGAAGATTCTTCTCTGAAGCCTCCAGAGACAGCACAGCCCTGCCAACACCTTGATTTTGGACTTCTCCCCCCGCCCCCCCCCCCCCCCCCCCCCCCCCCCCCCCCCCCCCCCCCCCCCCCCCCCCCCCCCCCCCCCCCCCCCCCCCCCCCCCCCCCCCCCCCCCCCCC